>NC_034606.1:66258581-66338886 GCF_900095145.1 Mus pahari | reverse complement strand
CGCCGTCTTGCCATGGAGATTGTGAGGACGGCTCCCCACAATGATTATCCTTTATTTAACAACCAATATCCACTTATCAGTGAGAACACACCATGCTTGTATTTCTGGGTCTTCAGTACCTCTCTTAGGATGATTTATTTCTCTAGTTCCATCCATTTACCTGCAAATTTCATGATGTCATTTTTTTTTTTTCGAGACAGGGTTTCTCTGTATAGCCCTGGCTATCCTGAAACTCACTTCGTAGACCAGGCTGGCCTCGAACTCAGAAATTCGCCTGCCTCTGCCTCCCGAGTGCTGGGATTAAAGGCGTGCACCACCACACCCAGCCGTCATGATGTCATTTTTTAAACAGCTGAGTAACACTCCAATGTGTAAATGTACCAGTGATGTCTTACACTGCTCCTTCCCGGTGATATTCCTTTGAGCCCAACTTGCACTGAGGCTCTCTGTAAATAGGGTTTGGGGTGCATGAGGGTCACAGAGGCTGCATATTATGCTAGTTGCAATGGGGTGATCTGTTTATGCCAGGCTCATCTTTATCATGTCATCTTCTTTATCATGTGATCTTCTCTGAGGAGGAGGAGACATGAATTAGCATGGCAGCATGGATTTGGACTGGGCACAGATGAGCAGGCAGTGAAGTAGAGTGGGTGAGTATGTCTAGAACTCTAGGTTTTGCCAATGTAGATGTACAGTAAGGAACTGCATCTTTGTCTGTCCCTGTAGGGGAGAGAGGGAGTGGAAGCAGTGTATGAGAGTGGTACAGAGGATGATGGAGAATATTCCATGTAGGAGGAGTGAGCTTTACCATTTCTACCAGGAAGATAGGTAAGGAGCTACAGATACTCACGGTCAGTTCGCTCTTAAGCTATCACGGAGACAACCGTTTCCTGGCTCCTTTGCTACTGGTTGTTTTCAGCCACAGGCAAGGTCGTGAAGACAGTGAGAAGGGTGAGCAGGTGGACCACTGCTTACATCAGACGGCTGTGGCCATGACAACAGGACATTCTGCTATCAGAATGAAGGCCAAGAGAAGATTCCCAAGAGAGACTTGTTTCCCAGGATCCCCGAGGAACAGCTTCTTGACATTCAATCTTCCTCAGAGATCTAGACCAATAGTTCTGCAACTCTGCTGGGGCTCAGCATCAGCTGAGCCACCGGTAGCTCTGTGAAGGCGGAGAACATATCCCACACCCCTGCTTCCTGTCGGGTTTCCAAAGTTGTGTTTTATGGAGCTGGAAAGATGGACACTGGTGTCAACCATTGTAGGACTGAGGGTAGACGTCTTTGTGTGCAGGTGAAGGTAGATGGACATCTGGCTGGCACAGGGGATCATGGGACCTATCTGAAGGCACACAGGAGGTTCACCACCAGAGGGTAGAGCCTGGATTTGGATTCCCATCCTGTGTCCCTGGCGAATCAGTCCTGAGAAATGTTTTCAGCAGCCTTGGGAAACCAGGCCTTGGGACTTCCTAACCACATGAAAGCAGCTTAGCCAGGGTCTCTGAGGTGGATGATCTGATGCTGGCACAGGTGGGAGATTTCACAGAGATGACACTGTCAATTACAAGTCTCCTTCAGAACTCCTACAATCTCAGCCCTCCGGAGAAGGACAGCTGGGACCATGACAAGCTTCCTAGCCAAGATCATTTTGGGGATAATATGGCCTAGCTAATTACCCCATGCTAATAAGATAAGACTCAATTACATGCAGAGGACTTGCAAGCCCAGCACTTTGGGGGTTTTCATGTTGCCCTATGCCTATGATTTCGATAGAAGAAAATGATTTCTTCCTTCCAGGCAAATTAAACCCAACAATTAGAGCAATTGTTCTCTTGAGCTCTATAAAGGGGAAGACCAAGATCACAAGTGGGGAACAGTCAGTCTCTTTGCAAAGGCTTGTGTGTCGTCCAATTCCGTCTGTGGCTTCTTCAGGATGAATCGCCAATTCACCTGCAAACCTGGAGCTGCCAACAGGGGCTTCAGCGGCTGCTCAGCTGTGCTATCCGGAGGCAGCTCATCCTCTTACCGGGCAGGGGGCAAAGGGCTCAGTGGAGGCTTCAGCAGTCGGAGCCTCTACAGCCTGAGGAGCCCCAGGAGCATCTCCTTCAATGTGGCTAGCAGCGGCGGGCGCACAGGGGGATATGGGTTTGGCCGGAATCGGGCCAGTGGCTTTGCTGGCAGCATGTTTGGCAGTGGGGCTGTGGGGCCTTCAAATCCGTCCCTGTGCCTGCCTGGAGGCATCCACCAGGTCACAGTCAATAAAAGCCTCCTGGCTCCTCTCAACGTGGAGCTGGACCCGGAGATCCAGAAGGTGCGCGCCCAGGAGCGGGAGCAGATCAAGGCACTGAACAACAAGTTCGCCTCCTTCATCGACAAGGTGGGACTGCTGATATCTCTTCTTTCTCTACCTGCACTGCCTTCAAGGACCCCTGTCTGGAGATAGGACGATGCTATCATTTTTCCAGGACACAGACACATCACAGGGCAGGGCAGAGAGGTAGCAGACAATGTAAAGAGCTTTGAAAGAGCTCTTTACATTTGGAAGGTGTCTAGGAGGTAGAGCACTGGCCTCTTGGTGAAGTGAGGCAGACCAGAGAAGGCAGAGGAGAGTCCAGCAGTAGCCTTGGGAGGTGCAAAATGCCAGGGCCCTGTGCAGTCTGTATTTCCATGAGCCCTTTAGGAATACTGATGCATACTGGAGTCTGAGCACCTACGAGACAGTGTTAGGTGAGCACTGAGCAATGGAAACTCCTGGCATGAAAACCACAGAGAGCTTAAGGTCCCAGTACAGTTGAGTACAGGGTTTCCAGGTAGGCTGAGCGGCCATGGATGTGGAGGGAGGGAGAAGGTCAAATGTAGACTAGACTACCAGATCCAGAGGAGTGGGGAGCCGGCAGGCAAATTTACATCCAAGGACTTGCTACAGAGTAGCTTTCTACAGTTGGTCAATATTGACCCAGCAGTTTTAGCCTGGGCCAGAAGACAAACAGCCAACATTGTAACAGGTTGGTGAGAAACTCACATTCTCATCTTGGGCCCCTCCTGACCTCAAGGGCTGCCTTCTGGCCACTAGACTAAGGACTCCCAGAGGTGTGGCTTTTTTGGGTGGCTTTTTTTTCCTCCTTAGAGTTCACCTGTGAGGGTCACAGGGCAGATCAAAACCCACCCTTTTTCTCTGGAAAGAAAGTGTCCCATCCCCTGACCCTGAGGTTGTGGAGTGGTTCCAAGGTGACTATGGGTTTGGTTCCAGGTGCGCTTCCTGGAGCAGCAGAACCAGGTGCTGCAGACCAAGTGGGAGCTGCTGCAGCAGCTGGACCTGAGCAACTGCAGGAGGAACCTAGAGCCTGTTTATGAGGCCCACATCAGCAGCCTGCAAAAGCAGCTGGATTCGCTGTCTGGGGACAGGGTGAGGCTGGACTCGGAGCTGAGGGGCATGCGGGATGCAGTGGAGGACTGCAAGAAGAGGTGAGTCAGACACTGTGGGCTAGCTGATTCCTGGGGTAAGGTCCTGGGACTTTTGCCTGTGGTCTCAGGGGGATGGAACCTGAGTAAAATAAACCATTTGAGCTTACCTGGCAAGAGGAGAGCATTCATGGGCATAACTAAGCAGGCTGAATGTGGATACTGAACCTGCTGGGCAGTGCCAGGAATGCCCTTGAAAGTAGTTTTTTCCTTCATGTGTTGCTTCCTAAGACCTCCTAGAGAGCCTCTGTGTGTGTTCAGCACATAACTCCAGCTCCTTAGCTCATCCAGGGTTCCCTTATTTCCAAGGAAACCCCAACAGAGTGGGAGATGGTGGGCTTCCCATTGGTGTGATCTCAATTTCACTGGGTCCCACACAGCTGAGCCATGTTCTTTCCTGACATGGGTAGGGGTAGCTGTAGCTTCCTGGACCTCCTTCCTGGTTGGAACGGCACTGTAGGTGAGAGGTGTCTGTTGGCAGAGTCCTGCTCTCGCGATTTGGATTCCAAGGAGGGGAAAAACCAGACTCGCCTTCCTTGCATGAGGAGAACCCTAGTGCCGAGCCCTCCAGCCACCAGGCCCGGGTCCCCGCCAATGAAACAGCGCTACTGAGTTGGGGGCAGCCAGAAACACTGGCTTAAGGACCCACAATTCAGTCACCTTGTGTTTCTCTGTGAGAACACACAGACACTGGCACCCTGCCACTGATGCCTTCCCTGCAGGTATGAAGAAGAGATAAACAAGCGTACGACTGCCGAGAATGAATTTGTGGTCCTTAAGAAGGTAAGCAGGGCATCTGGACTTGGTCTCCCACTGTGGGTAAGAGCAGAGGGACAAACGAGGCCTGCATTCCCCAGAGAGGGCCTGAGGCCCATAGTCCCGGAGACAGAAGCTGGCTATGTCCATAGTGGACATTGGTGATTGTCAAGAACAGATCACATAACCAGCTTCTTCACAGTTGTATAAATGGACAAGGGTCCAGCTGTGGCTACTCAGTCCCAGCTTATGCCCAGCAACACACAGGACTCTGGGAAGGGCCAAGCCCTGATTCTAACTCTTCTCAACTCCAACAAACTATTATGGCTGCCCCAGTGACTGTGGGGAGGAACAGACTCTGTAACCTGCTTTGGAGGAAGGGGATGAAATTCTCACAGCAAGTCTGGGCCGAAGTCAGGTTCCCACCTCTCAGGTCTTGAGTCTATTCCTGGGAGAGAAGAGTCTATTCCTAAGAGAGGCTGGTCATCAGGAGGTGTCTGGATTCCCCTTAGGATGTGGATGCCGCATACATGAGCAAGGTGGAGCTTCAGGCCAAGGTGGACGCCCTGGATGGAGAGATCAAGTTCCTCAAGTGTCTGTATGAGGGGGTAAGACTTGCCCTCACCTCAAGCTTTGTATTTAGGAAGGGTCTGTGATGATAAACTGTCTATTTATCAGTCAGTTTTAGATCTCAGGAGCCCTCCCACACTTGTGTGCTGAGGGCTTTGTAGTTCAAAGGCTGTGTGAGAGCTAGGCATTTTCCTTCATTTCTTCACTCTTGGGACAGACATGGATTTTCTTCTCATGGATTTGCTTTCCATCTTCTGGGCAGTTTTTCAACATGGTGTTGGAACCTCGGGCTCTGTCCTTACATAGCTTTAGAAAATGCTGCTTGTGCCTGTTTGGGGTGGTCTGGGGTTATCCCGCTGGAAAAGGCCCATTTTGTCCACTTCCCCTGGTTACTGTAGGCATTCCACACCTTCTTGTCCCCTGCAGGAGATTACTCAGATGCAGTCACACATAAGTGACACCTCTGTGGTCCTGTCCATGGACAACAACCGCAACCTGGACCTGGACAGCATCATTGCTGAGGTCCGAGCTCAGTACGAGGACATTGCCCTGAAGAGCAAGGCAGAGGCTGAGATGGTGTACCAGACCAAGGTGGGGTTGACGGTGGTGCACCTCTCCAGAGGGGAGGGAAATCTGGGTTGGTCTCCTTTTCTCTGTTCTATGACTCACATCAGCCCCCATCTTGCTGGGAACATGACACCGACCTCGGCATTGTGGGAACAAGAAGGGGGAAGACACAACTCTGTCCTTGGATTCCCCTTAGACCTCTGGCAGCCGTTTCAGGGTACAAACTGCAAGATGCAAGTGAAGCATTGTAATGCAGGACTAGGAGGGATTGGGCAGACCCGCTTTCTGGAGACAGAGTGCTCTTCACTACGTGTGGGGGAGGGTAGGCGTGAGCAACCAGGGGTTCGGCTCTGTCATCACTGTAAATCACGGGTCTCCTCAGTGTGATCTGGGAGCAGCTGACTCCCACCTTTTCCTTTTAAGTCCATCTCCCAGGATGACAAGGGCACTGCTATCCTTCACATCTCAGCTCCCCAGATGGGTGTGGGTGGGAGGTGACTCTTAGATAATCTGGCTTCTCTGATCCTGATGGTAACTGTCTAATTGTTCCCTGCTGTTCACTGGGCTTTTTCTCTAAGGAAATCACCCCTTGGAGACTTTATCTCTGCTTCCTATCTCCTTCCCAGTCTAGGATGGAGAGGTTTAGCCTGTTGGGAAAGGGTTAGTAGCCTTCAGGGCCTATGGGGCAACACAGGTCTGGGTTTTTGATAACAGATTAGTCTATGACCTGGTTCCATTTCCTTCTCCATTTATCCTCATAAGCCAGGGATAAAATTGGTCAGGTGACTTAACCCCTGTGGGTTGTCAGTATCTAGTATTCGAACCCAGGCTTTTACCTGCATAGACCCTTCTAGAAGAATCAGACAAGTCTCACAGACATGATTATGGACCATTTGCTTCATGGTTATTGGCACCTCCACTTCAGCATAGGCTTAGGGAGAGGGATGCCATGGCTGGGTGCTGGTCCCAGTGTCTGGGTGCTGGCCACAGTGATTGGGTGCTGACCCCAGTATCTGGGTGCTGGCCACAGTGTCTGAGTGTTGTCCACAGTGTCTGGGTACTGGCCACAATGTCTGGGTACTGGCCACAGTGATTAGGTGCTGGCCACAGTGGTTGGGTGCTGGCCCCAGTGTCTGAGTGCTAGCCACAGTGTCTGGGTGCTGGCCACAGTGTGTGAGGCTGGTTTTCATTATCACAGTTTAAAGATGAATAAGTGAGCCCTGCAGTGTCAGGAAAATTACCAAGAGAATTAGTACATAAAGGATGATGGTGCTGCCCAAGTCTGGGGCACTGACTAACGTGCTAAAGCAGATCAGGGCTTAGCATCCAGGGACACAGGTAAGGCAATATATAAGCCTGGGGCACCAAGACCACACCTCTTCTGCTTTCCCTTTAAGTCAAATTCTGAGGTGGAGCTGGAATATTCTCTGTTCAATGGGCAACCCAAACAGCAAAAGGTAACCGAGACTCATGACTGATATCCAGTGCTAAACCCACCCTCCTGCCAAGTCCAACGAGACAACCCCAATAGCCCGTGCTCCGCCCAGCTAGCTAGGAAAAGGGAAACGGAGAAAACACAGCTGGTTGGCTCCTCCTGCAGTCAGTCAGTCATCAGATCTTTCTCCTGAGCACAGCGAGGCCATGTACTGAGACTTCAGAAATAAAAGAAAACATCCATCCACTGAAGATGTCATCAAGGTCTATAGGATGTCTGACTTCCGGAGTGCATGATCACAGGAACAGAATTGTACCTGATCAGAGGATTAGGGAAGGCCTCTCTTCCCTGACCTGGCTGAGCTGCAGCTACTTAAGGAAGAGAGAGGGTGTGAGGGAAGAGTTATGGGGGAGAGATAAGTTCATACTCCCTCAGAAACATGGGGCCATGTGAGAATCATTTGGGGTGGTATATTAAAGGAGTATATGTCAAGGCTTGGAACTAGATAAATGAGAGGTGAGTACCCTGTGCCATGCTAGGAGTTTGAATTTCATCTTGACCTCCAAGGGTTACAGGCAGAGAGGGTCATAGTTGGGGATTCATCTTCTAAAGATGCAATGTGGAGAGGCGGGACTTCCAAGAGACCAGTGGCCAACTTCAGCCTTCAGAAAGATCAGCCAGGCTTAAGGCAAATAATAATAAAAAAAAAAATCAGGGACCAATGGTTAGAGAGGAAGAGGGTATAGATAGGCCTTCCCTCCTCTGCTGCATGGCACCAGGCAAAGGCACCGTTTCTGTGCTAAATTAGGCTGACACAGCCCTTGAGTCATATATGTGCTTGTTTCCTACCATCTGCCAGTTCCAAGAGCTGCAGCTGGCAGCTGGCCGGCACGGAGATGACCTCAAGCACACCAGGAACGAGATCTCTGAGTTGACCCGGCTCATCCAGAGACTGCGATCAGAAATCGAGAGTGTGAAGAAACAAGTGAGTGACTGGGGCTCCTACAAGCTCCCCAAGGAAAGCTGGGGGCTTAGAGCCTTCCTGCCCTGTCTCTTCTTCATCCTCTGTTCTGGAAACCCCTTCCTCAGAGAATCCTCATCTCTTCCCGTACTTTGTTCCCCATCTGAAGTCTAGAACCTCGTAGGGTTCCCCACAAAGCTCCAAGACTGAGAATAACAAGCTTCCCGGGGGCCAAGTAAAAGTCCCCATTGCCTGATACATTCCAGAAAGTATAGCAGTCTAGTAAGGCCCATCTGAGATTAGCACATGGGAATAAAGTGGGACCTGGGTACCTCTGAACTCAGGGTGTTGCTACCCCTTGTCCCCAGTGCTCCAATCTAGAGACGGCCATTGCTGATGCTGAACAGAGAGGTGACTGTGCTCTCAAGGATGCCCGGGCCAAGCTGGATGAGCTGGAGAGAGCCCTGCACCAGGCCAAGGAGGAGCTGGCCCGGATGCTGCGTGAACACCAGGAGCTGATGAGTATGAAGCTGGCCTTGGACATTGAGATTGCCACCTACCGCAAGCTGCTGGAGGGGGAGGAGTGCAGGTAACTGCAGGGGTGCTCAGACACAGTCCTCCTCTTTCAGGTCCCTGAGATGTGGTTGCAGACACTGGAGGAGCTATAGATGCTCTCCAGTTTAACCACAAACAGATTCCAGAGCAATTTCCAGCCACGCAGTATGGCAGCAATGCTCTGTAAATTCTCCTTCAGCTTTTCAGAGTCTCAGCTCAGTATTGCCAGCTTCAGGAACTCGATGGCCCTTACAAATAACTCGTGTTCATACAGGGGCAGAGGATCCTAAGTTCAGTCTCTCGGTACCACCTAGCTCTCCCGCTTTGGCTAACTTGCTTTATTTTCATTGCATTTATTTATTTATTTGGTTATGTAATTCTGGTTTTGCCCATTGTGACCTATAACCTTCTTTTAAGAGAAATGCATTTTTTTTTTCCCTGTAGAAAGCAGTCAGTTTAAAATACTCAATTGTTAATAATGTAGGCTGCACAAAATTCAGTACAGTTGGAGGGACAGGACACAGATCATTGGCATTTGGAAATCCTGGGGCTGCCTTAAAGTCACACAGATGCTTCATCCATGGGCACTTTAGTTGTCTGTATCCCTGCACCTCCATTTGCTCAGGCCTCAGCTACCCCACAGTCAAGCAACGGGTTCAAGAGGAACTCCAAAGGCAGAGAGGGGCCCTGGAAATAGTGTTAGTGTGAGAACCCGAGTACAGCCCTCACCTCTCTGTGGTAGGGAAGGCAGACTGGGGAAGGCAGGAGGGTCTTGGAGGCTCAAGCCTTGAGGCAGAGGTTGTTAACTCTGACTGTTGGTGGCACGTGGGCTTGGGGGAGGTGGAATTGGACTGGCTGGTGATTCTGGCTACTGTCTGGTGAATAATGGGAAGGACCGCTCAGGATCTTAGGTGTGATGGGGGATTCCTGTGTTTTTTTTTTTTTTTTTTTTTTTTTTTCTGTGCAGGATGTCTGGAGAACACACCAGTGCTGTGAGCATTTGTGAGTATTTCATGTCTCTGAGGGGATCGTTCAAAGCAGTCACCAAGTACTAAGTGAATGAATGAGTGGATGTCAGGGTCCCATGGAGCAGTTTGTGCTCTGCCTTCTGCTGCCTCACCTATTCAGCTACTTCTTCACCAGTGGAGTTAGTTTCCCACAACTCTGACTTTATACACTCACCATTTCCCCAGTGCTGGAATGAAACACATGGTAGCCATATGCCCTCTCCTGATGCCCATACTGCCCTGCAGGATGGGAAAAAACATCACCTATCTCCCCTGCCAGGAGAGACCTATGCAGCTTTGTGGCACCAATCAGTGTTAAAGCTGGCCCCACAAGGTTCAGCCACTCTTTTCCTAAGATGGGGGCCCAGCACAGGCATCCTAATTTAAGCCACGGGAAACACAATAGAAACAATGTAAGGTTGCTTTCTCCGACAAATGCAAGAATGTAGCATATGCTTGGACATCACTTGTCCTTTGGAGAAAAACCTTGCTTTTCTTGTTCATCCAAGAAAGAGCAGGTGCGGACTGGAGAGTCCGTGACATCTTGGCTCTTTTTCCTCAAAGCTTGATCTGCTTGGGACTGAGTACGTGTCAATAAACTTAAATTTGGGGCTCACACAAGGAGTTTAGTTAGCAGGGATATGTTTGAGTCATTGGATGCTGGAAGGGACTTAGGGCCACGTCTACCTTGAAATACTCACTGATGCCCATTCTCTTATTCTTCCTTCCACAGCTGTCATCAGCAGTTCCACACCTGGGACAGTCGGTGCGGGGACCAGTTTTGGGTTCAGTAGCACTGGCACCTATGGCTACCGGCAGAGCTCTGTCGCTGGGGGCTATGGCATACTGTCAGGGGGCTGTGTCACTGGTAGTGGGAACTGCAGCCCCCGTGGAGATACCAAGAACAGACTGGGTAGTGCAAGTGAATTTAAGGAGGTTTCGGGAAAGACCTTGGCTTTGGGCTCACCCTCAAAGAAAACCATGAGATAAATTCACAGCCAGTCCCCCATTTCTGCCAAGGTTTGGTTTTCTCTGGATTCTCTTCCAGGAAATCTCTTCTGTTTTATTCACCATTGCTCACATTTTACTTTTCTTTGTTGTCAATGTTACCTTCTCACCAATCCCTCTGCCTTTATTAACCACACCAGGATTCTAGGGTTGACATTATCTCATGCATCTTTCTGCCCCAGTGTGAAGGGACTACTTCTCTTAGCCTTCCACACATTCATGAGGACTTGCCTGCCTGCCCCCTTGCAGCCTCTATGCTGTCCTCCTGCTGCCCATGATAGTCTGGGTGCAAGAGACTGGAAGTGTGTTGATGGACATTCCTGCAAGAACCTACCCAGCATAGATCAAGCACCTGGCCACCGTTGTATCCAGCATATCTCTTGCTATAGGACTGGGAGTCCCCATCCATCTTGGACCTTGCTTAGGTCCCAGCTCTCTGCTCCTGTGCCCCACTAATAAAATAAAATAAATAAATATGTATAAAATAAGGCCAGATTGCCTCTTTCCTGATGAAATCCTCATTTCAGACAATGCCCCTTCTGAAGGTAGAATGGTCACTGAATGGGAACCTCTGGCATCTGAGGTTCCTCCATTCCACAGACTCCTAAGAATTGTTAGATCTGCATGAATGAGACCCTGTACAGGATCCCTACAGACCTGCATGGACCCCAGCACCACCTGCCCTGATACCCAGCATTCATTTGTCCATACCTGACAGGTGTACCTTCTGAGTCAGGCTTTCCTCAGGCAATAGTCAGGGAATGGACAATGTTTAACAGCATGCAGGATACCAGGAGAAGGAGTCAAGAGTCTGGCAGCAAAATTTAAAGCTGTCAAGAAGCAGAAGAAAGACAGTTCCGAAAAACTTAGGACTTGATATGTTTTCTGTTTAAAAACACCAAAGGTAGATTCCTCTTTAAAGACCCAAGTTCTTGTGATCCTTAATAAAGTTTGTATGGTGTCAAACACAGGCATATATGCATACATGTAAGAACTTATATGTGTAAACACATATGGATATATATGTGTGTGCACTTAAGTGGATGGCCATCCCCAATTATACAAGTCACTTTTCTTTTTTACAGAACACTGAGTGCTCAGTGATGTTTCCTAGGTCCGTGGGCTACAGGAATATTGTCAGATGCAACAGAATCAAATGCAAGAGACTAGTGCACTGTCAGCTGGGGACTTGTGTGTGGTATCTTAACAGGGTCCCTGCAAGTCCAGGGAGAAAGCAGGCTTCAAGAATAGAGCTAGGACTTTTGAACTCTTGATTCTGCAACTAACTGGTGGTCCTGAAAAAAACTCCCAGTCCCTGTGAGTTTCATGTCTTTATCTATAAACTAGGCAGAAACAGCACTTCTGGTGTTAGCTGGAGTGAGGCAGAAAGAGCAGATCTTAGAATGGCACTTCCGGTGTTAGCTGTGGTGAGGCAGGGAGAGCAGATCATGAGCAAACCCTAGCACTGTGAGCTGAGACATTTTAATTTGACGCAGTGGAAACAGAAGCTTCCCTCTCTTTTGTTCAAAAGCTTGGCTTAATTTGCTTACTGAGAGGTGCATTGGAACTAGGAAAGCAACCCACAAAATGTGCATGTGGGGGAGACCATCTCGTGAGGGATTGTACTGGATACTTTTCTGATTGCTGTGTCAGAATTCCTGACAAGAAGCAACTGAAAGGAAGAAGGGACCCAGTTCACTGTGGCAGGGAAGGTGTGGCAGCCGAAGGTGGGTGGTCACACTGCATCTATAGTCAGGAGGCAGATGGAAGCGAGAAAGGGCGGAAGCTCTCTGACTCTCTTTTGTACAGTCAGGAACCCAAGCCAACAGGATGACACTGCCCACAGTGTTCTCTTTTATCTTCAAACCTGTCTGGAAACATTCTCAAAGACACAACAGTGATATGTTTCCATGGCGATTCTAAATCTTGTCAGAGTGACCATGACGATTAAACATCATCAGGGTAATACAACCGTGATTTCCAATAGCTGTCTTGAACCAGCAAAGAAGGGCAGTTCAATGGTTTAGAGCCCATCGTTGACATTGTGGTTCACTCCTCATAGTAGACAGTTTATGGATTTGAGCAAACATGTAATGGCACGTGTCTGCTATCATAGCAAAATAAAGAGTTATTCCACTACTCTGTAGATCCTCTAGCACTGAGCAAGCGAACGGACTAGGAAGTCTGGTGATCAGACATCTGCTTATTCCACATGTTGACCCATGGAATGAAGAAACCCAGTGTATGTTCTGCATAGAGGTGTGAGTGCAAGAAAAGCTAACTGCACCGTGGTGAAGCAACAACAACCAAAGAATACCCAGATGCAACCTGGCAGTGAGGGGCCTCAGTGAGGAAGAGAGGGAGGGTGGGCCAGGGAGGGAGGGAGGGAGGGAGGGAGGGAAGTTAGGCTCTCATAGGAGGCACTGTGTCTAGAAGCTTCAGAAGCCCAAAGCTTACTTGGTGAACAACAGGAAGAAGGAAAGAGTGGATCAGAGGCACTTGAGTGGGCAAACTTGTTTCTTGTTGCTGGAGTGTGGCTGGTGAGACAGGAGGGGGGCTCAAATGAGAGGCATGGCTACCCTTGGAGGTCCTTTCTCGTCTGCTGAGAGCCAGGATTCTCTCCTACAGAGCACGAGAGGGAAATGACACCTCCGCTGCCAAGTGAACTGAATCAAGAGGACTTGGACCTGGTGGTGACAGGATATTTTGCTCCGTGGGTCAGAGATTCCTCATCTGTTAAGTGGTTAATAACAGTAGTTACCACATGAAGTTGCCATGACAACCAAATTTAATGGGGTAGTATTTGAGAGTCATCTACCTCACTGCCTGGTGCCCAGAAAAGCTTCATAAGTGGCTGCTCTTGGTATTATGAGGTGCAGAATGTTATTCCAAGAAGCTCCTGTGAAGAGAGAAGCAGAGAAGATCTATTAGAATCAGATTATATGATGAACATGAACTTGGGATAATAACATTAAATGGTATTTCTACCATCTGATTTCTATGCTTAGGTCCAGAGAATCAATGCCAGCTGCCTCAGGGGACAAACCCTGAAATCTGAATGACTTAACACAAAGGGTCTAATTTCTAATCCACTGTCTGGAGCAGGCCTCAGCACCTATCTCCTGGGCTGTCCCAGCGGGTGACTAGTGATCTTAGGCTTTCCTTAGCTAGAATGCATGAGATTCGTGGCTTCCAAGTTCACTGAGAAAGGAAAGGACACCCAGGCCCCTAACTGCTTTATCACTCCAGATGTGGCTCTTTTCAATGGCAGTGACTTCTCTATTGCCAACACTCATCCATTATTCTAAACACCAGAAGAACCTCAAAGGAGACTGGGAGATAAAGAGGAGAGTCTGGCTCTCTGTCATCATGTGATAGTCTCTGGAACAAGCTGCCTCAGTCTGGGAGTTCCTTTACCTTTGGCCAGAGCCGACAGACACTGGGCATGTTCTCCAGAGTCCATGCCAGCACCCTTCCCTTTTGGTTTTGACCATAACCCTGGGCACATTACTGTAAGCTACACAAGGCTGCAGGTTTTCTTTAAGTCTTTTATTATTATTTTTTAAATAACTGTTAAGAGGTGTTTTCTACAGCTTGGAGAATTATCTGTATGGTCACCATGATTTTCATTTGAATAAGTAAGTTCATTGAGTATATTAAGCAAAAGAATAAGTAGCTGATAGAGAGATACAGCAGGTACATAGCAATCCTCGTTAAATCAGGCACTCGCAGCACCCGGCAGAGTTGACTAGGCTAGACCTACATCGAGAGAACAAAGGACATCACCACCAAACCAGGAAAGCCCTGCTGAGGCTGAGGCTGAGACTGAGAGTCCCAGGGAGAATGGAGATCTGGTGAGGCTTTTAAGAATACTTATGTGCAAGGGTGCAGAAGTGGAGTTGGGCGCTTACAGTCATCCAGCAGAAATGACTGGGGGAGTTGAGGAGGTCAGCAGGAGTTTCTGATAAAACGATTTCATCATGTATGAGCACTGCATGGCTGAACTCTTGGCTTCCATTCCCTCTCCAGAGACTTTTTTTAATATCATGAGACAAACAGTAGTAACCTCTGTTGGAAAGGGCTGACCCTCTAGCTATTCCCAAGGACACAGTGATTTTATTCAGGCTGTTTAGCTCCTCTGTTCTCTGCCTGTCACACAGTGAGGGAGGCCAACCCATCTCTGGAAAAGGTGGAGGACAGTTTGAAACAAATGTGCTTGGGTCTGAAGTGAGGAGGAGGGGGGCTCTTTCCAGACCCAGCCTCTAGTGAGGTGGAATAGCACGTGATAATTTACCAATATGGTATACTTTACAAGGAGGCGATGCCAAGCTTTCTGGGTTTGGGGAATTTAAGTCTGTTAAGTGATAACGTGGAGATGCCTTTCTCAGTATCTCTCAAAGGCTCGGACACCCTGAGCCTTTCTTTTGTGGCTAGGGGAGTATTTTATGTCTGATATAAAGATCAGCTTTCTCTCTTTTCATCCTCTGGTTTCACTGAAAAGTGCTTCATTTATGAAAAGGTTTTCTGCTCATATTTGAAAAGCCAGAAATATTAAAACATTGAAAACGTCAGCCATCCTTAACCTTACCCTGGCCAGAGGAGAGAAAATACCCACCTGCTGTTAACTTCATTGATTCCACCCATTCATTTATTTACATATTCTAGGTTTACTGTTTTTGAAACAGAGTCTCTATATGTAACCCTCTCTATGTAGCCCTGGCTCTCCTGGAACTCACTAGGTAAACCAGGCTGGTCTGAACTCACAGAGACCCACTCTGTGCCTCCAAAGTGCTGGGATTAAAGACCTGCGCTGTCACTCCCAGCGTGGGTTTGATTTTTTTAAAAGGTTTGCAGAGTGGTAGGTACAGTGCTTCCTCACATGTCCTCCACCTCACAGAGACACTGTCTCCCCCACCATCCACATCTTCCCCCTCCACAAGTGGTGAGCTCAATATGGTTGATGAACTTACATCACAGCGACTACAAACAGCGTCTGGGGCCCATGGCTCGATAACAGTGCCGGGCAGCCATTCGATGTTTGTTTTTACGCGTATGTGGAGTTGATGTCAATGTTTTTCTTGATCTCCCTCTACTGTATATACGGATGAAGGGTGTCTCAGATTACTCCGGAACCCACTGATCAGTCTAACTAGCAGCTTGCTCTAGGAATCCCCTAGCTCTGCCTACCATACATTTCGATTGTAAGTGGTATGCCACATCTATCTGGCATTTGTGTGGTTGCTAGAGATCTAAACTCTGGTCTTCTTTATGCATAGCACACACTCTATCCACTGAGTGCTCCCCTGGCTCTGATGTAAGACATCTTATGGGCTTAGATAACTATATAGCAACATCATACTGTCTTGAAAACACTATCACTAAGTGTGTAAATAGACTAAGAAATCTCACACAAGAGATCTGCCTTTTTCTTAAAACGGGAAAAAAAAAACAAAAAAACAAACAAAAACAACAACAACAACAAAAACCAACCCATTTCACATGATACCTTATTAATTTCTAAAGAATGTGTGCTCCAGAACAAGAGGCCCAGTTTAACCAGTACATTTGCAAGTCCCATCCCAGAGTGGTCTCATCTGTCTTTTGCTGTAGGGCTCCGGTTTTGAAGGGAGACATTCTTATCTTGGTCTACCGACCTCTAGGGGCAATTCAATCCAAAAATGAATGATACAGAAGTCACCTCCAGACCCTGAGGTGACACAGCAACCTGCTATCAGAAGCAAGTGCCAGGTAAATCCCTCTCCTGGGCCTCTGCTGCCTTTGATCTGCCCACGTCCCCACACATCAGATGTCTCAGAAGCCACATGTGTCTCTCCACCATCTGTAATAAAGGCAGAGCAGGGATGAGGAGTTCCTGATTCATCCAGCAATGGAGCCCTCAGGGGACAGTCAGAAAAGATCATTTTTATCTTTTCTCTACTTGGGGAAGAGGAGACCTGGCCCAAGAGGGACAGAGCCGTCTCTGCGCCTTAGTTTTCAGGAAAACTGCAAAGGTTACGCTTGTAAGCCAACATCCCATAAAGATTATCCACTATTAACAGTTTTTTTACTTTTTCTGTTCTTAATGGCTAGCATCAATAAACTTGTTCTTGTAACACGGGTTAAAAATTGAGTGGGTGGGACTGAAATAATAAATTGTTAAAAGCACAGCCTGGAGTTTCTTAAGGGCCGGTTGACTCCACCCCTACCTCTGGCAGCACAGAGAGCCCACTTCTTCCCCATGGGGACACCTCAGGCTCCCCTATCTGTCCATCTTTGCCTGGTGCAGCCATCTTTCCCACTCTCAATCAATATCCACATCATACTGTGCAACGTGGGCAAATGGCTTAGCTGTTATTATGTTCTCTGACGGGCTCACTGGAAGCCATGTCAGTGGCCCCCAGGGACTGCCCCAAGGGGAAACTAAGCTCCAATGTAAGGAAGAGCCCTGTCTGAGGCACTTGTGTCTTTCAAAGTCATCCCCAACATACCAAGGCTTGCTCTGAATGCCGGAAGTAGGGGAGAGAAGAGTTAATCTGGGCTGGGTTGTCAACCATATGGAGAGTTTCTGGAGCAGAGCCAACCTAGACATCTCCCCCAGTCCTCCACAAGCCAGACCCACTGGAATTTTCTACTGAAGATCTTGGTAGTGATGACCTACTTAATTGGAGGGAAGCCTATGGAGATAAGGTTGTGAAATTATTATAATGCAGGAGACGAGCACAGGAAATTCGGGGTTCTGGGCTATTTTATAGGGGGTTCGTGGACAGGTGAAATGGAAGAGACAGAAATCTTTGCAAGTGAACGGTAATTTCCTAAATGAAGGACCCAAGAGATTGTCCCCACCACTCCACCCCAATGACCCAAAAGGGGTTTCCAACATACAAATTAGCTGACTCCATTCTGCCAGCCCAAGCAGGACTATTTAAGGGGTGAGCTGGGCCAGGAGTGCAGCTGCATCCGTGCCCCAGGCCTGCCTGCTGCTGTCCTGCCAGTCCTTGCCCGCTGCCAGCCATGAGCCGCCAGTTGACCCTCTATCCCGGTGCTGAGCGCCTGGGCTTCAGTGGCTGCTCTGCCGTCATTTCAGGCCGGCTCAGTGGCAGTCATGCCTCAGTCCGAGCCGGAGTCAAGGGAGCAGCATTCGGCAGCAGAAGCCTGTTCTGTGTTGGGGGCGGCCGGCGGCTGGCGTTGAGCTCTGCGGGGCGGAGCGGCGGCTTCACGTTGGGCCACGGAGGGGCAAGTGGTGGGCGGCCTGGGGGTTTCGTGGGCACCGTCTTCGGCAGCGCCGGACTGGGGCCCACGTGCCCATCTGTGTGCCCTCCTGGTGGCATCCCCCAGGTCGTCGTCAACAAGAGCCTTCTGGCCCCACTCAATGTGGAGCTGGACCCAGAGATACAGAAGGTGCGCGCACAGGAGCGGGAGCAGATCAAGGCTCTGAATAACAAGTTTGCCTCCTTCATTGACAAGGTGGGTCCCCCTCTGCATCTGTTAGTCCTGTGTTGGTTGCGCCACCTGGTACAGTGTTCCTGCCTGGTACATTCACCCAGTGAAGGGGAACCTTATCCTTCCTACCATGTGAGGCAAGGCTTTGGAATGGACAGGAGGCATGTAGCATGAGTCCTAAGAGGATGTCCAGTGTTAGACAAGAAGATAAAGACCCACAACCAGAACGGGCACTAGAGGGACAACAGCCAGGGGATGTCAAAACAAAAGGAAGGGAGGCAGATTTTCAGAGGAGGGGAGAGAAAAGAGCCAGAAAATTCAAGTCAGCGTTTGCAGGGGAAGGCATGCCAAGGTGCTCAGCATAGATGGGGTTGCTGGAAAGGTGTCTTTGGAGGGTCAGTGGCAGGGACCCCAGTGATGGGAAAGAGACAAGAAATGGTTTTCTCTCGCCCGGACACTCACAGTGTAAGAGATCTTGACTGTGAGGGTGTTAGGGACATAATAGTAATGGCCGGCGTCAATGAAGACATTACTGCATTTTTGTGCTTCCTGGAGACTCTTATCAACTCAAGACTTCTGATTCTGTTTTCCTGGTGTTTACGTAAAGGAATTAGGCCTGGAATGATGAAGCACAAGTCCACGTTGATAGAGGAGTTGATGTTGTTTCTCCGTCTAACCCTCCTCTACTTGAGTATGTTTCCTTCTGTCCCCATGCTCATAGACAGGTAGGACAAGGAGGCTGGTGAGCAGAGAAGACCAGACATGGGAGGAGCCCTGAAGTATGTGAGATCTGACTTTGAACAAACCAAGACATCTAAGCATCTAAACTCTGAGAGAAAGGGACCATTGTCCCACCAGAACGCCTAGTTTTTCTCCCCTACTCCCTAATTCCCAACATCTTAAGCAAGAGAAACTGACCTAGTTGCATGGCAACTCGCCAGGCAGGTGACCCCATCAGTTAAACCTCATGGGAAATGGTGGGCCATGGCCGCCTTTGGGTTCCAGGTGCGCTTCCTGGAGCAGCAGAACCAGGTGCTGGAGACCAAGTGGGAGCTGCTGCAGCAGCTGGACCAAAACAACTCCAAGAGGAGCCTGGAGCCCGTGCATGAGAGTTACATCAGCAACCTGCAGAAGCAGCTGGAGATCCTGTCTGGGGACAGGGTGAGGCTGGACTCGGAGCTGAGGAACATGAGGGAAGTGGTGGAGGACTGCAAGAAGAGGTAAGTGGGAGGCAGAGACTGTGTTGCTGGACAGTGACCACAGAGGTTCCCCATGGACAGGTTGCCTTAGCTCCTTTGTCGAGACCACTGGTATTTCTCTCATGTCCCACAGAAGAGACGCCAAGATAGAAAGATGGTAGATCTACCCAGAATGCTCCTCCTAATGTCTAGGAAATCCGTTCAATGTCTAGCCCTGGAGACAGGCTACTGGGGCACAGAGCACTGGTCAACAACCCCTATTCTACAGTCCCCCTCAGCCAGAAGCCTGGCCTGAGCTCTACACAGAGACCCTAATGGAGACCCTAACAGAGCTGGTCATAGCCCTGACCATGGAGAGACTATGAGAACAGGCTTTTTAAAAGTGCTTTCAAACAGTTGCAATGAGTGCAGGATAGCTGAGATCAATGGAACTCAGATGGGACCAGGTGAGTAGGCCTTGTGGAAGAGGAACAGAGGGTCAGGGTAGGGGCTGTGCTGTCTCTGGACCTCCCACTGGGTAAAGATCTAGAGTTCCTGAACTGCTATTCACTGAGTTGCTTTAGGTGAACCTCTCAGTCCTCTGGAACTGCAGTGTTAGTACAGTACATGTAACATCAACATTTGAAGGAGCTTCTGAGAGGAAAACAGCAAACAGCAGTATACTGGCAGCCCTTAAAAGCTCAACGTTCAGCACAGGGCATGTGTGCCTGCCTGATGCCCAGAGTCCTCAATGTTAATTTCAGCTTCACTATTAGCTAGCTTTGCGACCTTGGGTAAGCACACTTCCCCTCAACCCCATACAAAATCAGGATAACAGAATAGACCTCATAGAATAACAGAAAAGATTTTACTGGCTAGGTTGTGGAGCTGGACATAGTGGCACACACCTTTAATCCCAGCACTGGGAAGGCAGAGGTATGAGACTTTTTGGTTTCCATAGTGAGTTCAAGGACAGCTAGGAGTGAAAAAGAAAGAGAGAAAGAAAAAAAAGAGAGAGAGAAAGAAAGAAGAGGAAAAGAAAGGAGAGCTGATACAGGAAATAAACTAGATGATGAAACATTTAGCATGCTGTTTGGCAGGCAGCAATGAAAAAAAAAACCCAAATGTTACTTGGATTTATTATGGTTAAAGTTACTAGCTGAAAAGCCATTTGTAACTATTGCCTTTGCTTCTGTCAGTCTTCTTGATCAAACGTTTCCTATGCATCTCACAGATTAGATGTAAAGTACTAAATCTATAAAGTCCTAAAATCTAATCAGTCTGGCAAGTAATGTATGCCTTAATTTTTGTTGTGAGACGGCAGATATTACCTGCCTGCAAGACGAGGCAACGAGCTGAATAAGAGCAACATTTTATCATATAATGCCATCTGAAAGTTTTTAGTTACCTGCCACGCTACACAAAAATGTGGCAGATAAGTCACACAAACTGTTTGCATTCATTCAACTTCGTTAGAAAAACAGAACAACCTTAAAAAAAAACCTCCCATGCATATTTATTTATTGGTTTGTTTGTTTACTTATATTGGGGATTGAACCTAATGCTCCTTACATGCCAGGCAAGTGTTCTACCACTGGGCTACAGCATCAGCTCCCAGTTACCTCTTGAAGAACTCGCTTTTCTAACTCACGTGGATTTTGTTCCATTCATACTTTCTGGGTGGATGGGCTACCAGTGATGTACTTAGCAATACATGAGGATCTGCAAAGTGTTGTTTATATTTAACCATGTAGAAGGAACTATTTTCTAGCATTAGATCCCCCTTCTCTTGCAGTAAAATAATATAACAAAATGTTTCCATTTTTGAATACTTCATTTGAAATGGAAGTCTGAGACTGGTATAAATAGTTTCAGAGTTGGAGCCTCTGCTTGGTGCCTTGGGCCACTGTCACATCAGTGGGGTTGGGGGTGGGTGAACCTTTCTGCTGTGACACGGAGGAGACCGCTTGTGAAAGGAAAGAGAGATGGATCCTGAATGTCCCCACCATGCTGATGTCTCAGGCAAATCACATCAGAGCTAGGGAAAATACTCCTTGAACCAGTGCTCCTCCTTGGGGAGGTCCTGTGCCCCTGTGGTAAACACTCTGCAGCTGTGATGGTGGACACGGTGGACATCTGCAGGACTCAACTAGCCCAATGGCAAGGCTGCTTTCTCTCACAGGTACGAGGTGGAGATTAACAGACGGACAGCTGCCGAGAATGAGTTCGTGGTGCTGAAGAAGGTAAGGGTGGGTGCGGATGGGGTAGGCAGCAGGTTTGAGTGTTTCTAACCTTCTGTGACAGTGGTGTGCATAGGGAAGGGACCCTCAGGCAACTCAGTTCCTTGGAATTCTAACATCTCAGCTCCTTCTGCTCAGTCGCTCCTCTGGAGTGCATGGTGGTTTTCAAACCTGCAAACTTAGCATTCAGCTTACATCCAAGGCATTCTGGTGCATTTCTGGTGTGGCCTCTGAACTCACGAGTTTCTGCCTAGGGACTGGGCTATTCTTGAAGCATTGAGGTGAAGGGAATGAAGAGTTAAATAACCTCCACTCCGAGTGGCAGGGAGGGCAGGGTGAGCAGGTTAAGGAGGGCAGCCTGACCAGCACATGTGCCCCAGGATGTGGATGCAGCTTACATGAACAAGGTGGAACTCCAGGCCAAGGTGGACTCCTTGACAGATGACATCAAATTCTTCAAGGTCCTCTTTGAAGGGGTAAGCTCTTTACTGGCCTCTCTCAGGTAGCTGTTCCTAAGGGTTGAGAGGAAAAAGCCTTTTGTTCTGGTATAGCTAGGTTCACTGAGGTCATACTAAGGGCTGGGCATGGAGCCAGACTTTGAGGAGACCACCATAATGTTTGTCCTCCAGGCTTGGCATGGGAAACCCCATGGGAAGGTGCTTTGGGGGTGGGCAGAGGAAGGCATGTGAAACCGCCTGGGCCTTCAGGGACTATTTCTGAAGAGAGATGGTAAGGGAAGGGAAAGCTAGCAGGAGACTCCACTGAGGCATTTGAGCGTCACCTGGAGTCTTGACATGACTGGCGCTGCTGACTCTGGAGAGGGGTGGGAGGGACCTGAGTACAGAAGACAGCAGACCAAGTGCCATTGCTTGGGGTCTCGCCTTCAGCTGTGGAAGGGTCAGGAGAAGCAGTGACCTCATGGCGCCCCTAACAGACTCCCCTCCCCCACTGGCCACCAGGAGATTGCTCAGATGCAGTCCCACATCAGCGACACGTCCGTCATTCTGTCCATGGACAATAACCGGCAGCTGGACCTGGACAGCATCCTCGCCGAGGTTCGAGCCCAGTATGAGGAGATTGCCCTGAAGAGCAAGGCGGAGACGGAGAACATGTACCAGTGTAAGGTGAGCCTGGCACACAGTGGGCAGAGCCGCTCTTGTGTTCTCAGAGTGTGCTCGTGCATGTGCGTGTGTGCTTGTGTATGTGCACACGTGGGCCTGAATGTATGTATGGACTTAGTTGAGATTCGTTTTGTTTTGGAATTGAACCTTGTAGAAATGCTTCCCTGTGGTCTAGGGAGCTCAGTCAGTCTTAGCAAAACTTATGGACAACTATGGGTTTAGCCTTTCCCTCACCGTGGCTCTGAGTGACAGATGAGGCCATGCCCGCTACAACCCTCATAAGCCTGTGAGTAACCCACACACCTCAGCTTTATTTCTTTGGTGAAACAAGGATAGAAAATGGACTCTGCCAGGCTGTAGTGTTTAAGAACCCAAGGGCCCTGCTGAACTACAGCAGGACCTTGCTCTGTAGAGGGAACTGTTGCGTTTCCAGTTCCTCCCACTGCCCCCCCCCCGTCACATCCCTCCCTCCTTGGCTAGTGTTTTTACTTTCCTAACATGGAGACCACAGGCGTGGATCACTGTCCTCCATACTTAGCATCCCTCCCCATGCTGAATGCTTGGGTAAGTCCTTAACCACCTTGTACCCTTCTCTTTTGATCTGACCACAGATCCAGGAGCTGCAGGCCACTGCGGGCCAACATGGGGATGACCTCAAACACACCAAGTCCGAGATCACAGAGATCAACAGACTGATCCAGAGGATCCACTCAGAGATAGGAAACATGAAGAAGCAGGTGGGTCCTGTGCAGTGAGGCAGTGTGTGGGTCCTGTGCAGTGAGGCAGTGCATGGGCCCTATGCAGTGAGGCAGTGCATGGGTCCTGTGCAGTGAGGCAGTGTGTGGGTCCTGTGCAGTGAGGCAGTGCATGGGTCCTGTGCAGTGAGGCAGTGCATGGGTCCTGTGCAGTGAGGCAGTGCATGGGCCCTATGTAGTGAGGCAGTGCGTGGGTCCTGTGCAGTGAGGCAGTGCATGGGTCCTGTGCAGTGAGGCAGTGCATGGGTCCTGTGCAGTGAGGCAGTGCATGGGCCCTGTGCAGTGAGGCAGTGTGTGGGTCCTGTGCAGTGAGGCAGTGCGTGGGTCCTGTGCAGTGAGGCAGTGTGTGGGTTTACTTAGTGCCAATCTGGGTGGGACTGTCCTCGTTAGGTGGGATGATCAGGCTGTGATTCGCTCATCCAGAACTCTGCATGCCGACGGACCTGTGGGCTGCTTCTCAGAGGGGGAGAGGACAGTTGAGGAAAACCCTGGAAATCTTTTTGGTGTCAAAATCAGTTGCTGCTCCTTCACTGTGGAGCAAACTTCCATAGGAAGGGGTTATTGATTCCCAAAATAGGCTGGAATTTAGAACCCCCCAAAGCCTTAGTTGAATGTCCAAAACACACTCAAACTAAAAGATTGAAGAAACACCCAGAGTCCTTCCATGTGCAAACACACAACCCTAACAACTGATGGATTGAAGATTCTTGACTGAAGGCGTTTGCCAACTACAAAGCCTGTCAGCCATGAAAATGCATCTTTAAGGCCTGTTCTTGCCCTGAGTATGATTTTCTTCCAGATGGGTGGGCAGACTGGAGGCATAGTGAAATTATTAGACAGATGTTTTACTAGGAGGAACTTATTAGCTACCATATCCCCCTCAGATTTAGAGGGCACCCCGGAGACATCCTATGATATATAGACCTCTAGCTACAGGGAGAGTTCACCCCTGCTTGTCTTTAGAACCTGATAGCCGATGGTTTCTAACTGAGTGGGGCAAGGCCAGGGGCACAGACCCAGGTATCCCACCTCTTCTATGCCCTCCTTCTCCCTCCTCTCAGGTGAAGATGTCTACCTTTAGAGGCTGAGGCATGAGCAGGGGTGGTGGTGGTGGAGAAGGGGATGAGGCAGATGGTGCCTAGAATCAGGGGAAGAATAGACTCACCTCCGGTTCTGTCCAAGCTGGACCACCCAGTGGATCCCGAAGCATTTGTTACCGGTCAGCATCAGGGGAGGAGAACTGAGCAAGATTTCAGACCCAAAGTGATGAGTCTGCTTGTTTCCCAGTGCTCCAACCTGGAGACGACCATTGCTGATGCGGAACAGAGAGGTGACTGTGCTCTTAAGGATGCCCGGGCCAAGCTGGATCAGCTGGAGGGAGCCCTGCAGCAGGCCAAGGAGGAGCTGGCCCGGATGCTACGTGAGCACCAGGAGCTCATGAATGTCAAGCTGGCCCTGGACATGGAGATTGCCACCTACCGCAAGCTGCTGGAGAGCGAGGAGAGCCGGTGAGGAGCGATGGATGCCTTGCCTGGGGCGGTTTTTGCTTTAACAGGAAGGTGGAAGACAATTTGGCTTTGTTTAAGGCTCTACCGAAGTGAAATCACACAGCAAGTGTGCTTGCCTTGTGGTAGGGAAGACATAAATTGGATAGGAGAATGGGCCAAGTTGTAAAATCCCTAAAAGGCCACGAGAAAGCAAAGTATCAAGGCCACCCATATTAGAGAGTGTCCCCTAGCTCTTGTTGTGGTTCTTGGATCGGAGAGAGGGAAGAAAACCTCTCAGACATGAAGTTCAAAGTCACTGTGGCAAAGTCCGAGCTCGGTGAGGACGCTGGATCATTTTCACTATCACAGTATCCGGGTGGCACTTCTGTGAGACAGATGGCCCTGGAGCCTCTGGTGTAGAGGGGCTCCCTCGAGCCAACTTCTCTTCAGAGGTTGCTCAGGAACTGTAAGAAAGGAGGCCGGGAGGGGGTGGGGCTTCTCTGACTGGAAAGACTCAGGTCTCCCCGCGTAGATGTGGTGATTGTGGTGGCCTTTACCTGTTTTCCTTTCTCTTTAGGATGGCTGGTGAATACCCAAATTCTGTGAGCATTTGTAAGTATCCGCATGCCCTGGTCCGTCCTTGGTTATCTTATCAGGAGCCTATGTAGCTTTAATTCCATGGCACAAAGGAGACATTGGAATCTCAGGGAAACTGGGAGTGAGGAAGGGGTTAGGACAGAAAGAGGCATCTGGCTCAATGGCCCAGGGAAGCAACAGCTGGAGAATAATAGTATGTTGAACTATGAAAGAAAACAATCCACAGATCCCCAGCAGTGTGCTGCAAACGGTATTTGGCCACAGCACTCTTCCTACTCCTGCCGGAACAGCATGGCCGCTCCCTTAGCTTATTTCTCTGTAAGGAGTTCAAAGTCTTATATGGATGTCTAGACCCAGACCACTTGCAAAATGGTTGAATGTTTGGGGTTAAGTACAGGTAAAATTAAGCCATGGTTATGAATGGTGTCCACAAAGCTATCTCAGTAAACACATGCACACACACACACACACACACACACACACACACACACACACACACTATACATACTACACATAACACACACAGACACACACCTAACTCAGGTTCTTAAACACATACACACGCATGCATCTATGCAAACATACATACATACAAATACATGATACATAACATATACACACATGGATACACACACACACATACACACATGAACATACACACTAACTCAGGTTCTTAAACACACACACATACACACATGCATGCACCCATGCAAATACACACATACACACACACACACACACACACACTACTCATAACACATACACACAAGGGATACACACACAGATAGACACACACTAACTCAGGTTCTTAAATAAACACACACACATGCATGCATGCACCCATGGAAACACACACAGACAGAGGGACACACGCACACATACACACACAGACAGAGGGACACACGCACACATACACACACAGACAGAGGGACACACGCACACATACACACACACACACACACACACACACAGAGAGAGAGAGAGAGAGAGAGAGAGAGAGAGAGAGAGAGAGAGAGAGAGAGAGTCTGGGGCTGAGGTCTTTTGTCTGTCTCCCCTTCCAGCTGTCATTAGCAGTACCAACGCAGGACCAGGAGGTGCTGGCTTCAGTGTGGGTTTTGGTGCCTCAAGCAGTTACAACTATAGACCTCTGGCCCTGGAGGTGAAGACCAAGGGCAGCTGTGGCAGTGAGCTCAAGGATCCTCCGGCCAAAACCTCGGGCAGCAGCTGTGCAACCAAGAAGACCTCCAGATGACAGACAGGGGCGGTGCTGCGAGCAGAAGGTGTGGACCCCATTCTCCTGCTCTCTTCCTTCGGGTCCCTTTCCAAGTCAGGAAGCAAGCGTTTTCTCCATCACTGAAATCCCAATCGTTCTCCTAGTCCTGTTTCCTTGGCTCAGGGAATCATTGGGTGGGGGAAGGCCAGCCAGTCCATATGCTCTATCCCATTCACTTCTAACTGGATAGCTGCCCCCACACAGAGATGAAGCAGGGGCCCAAGACATGTCCCTGAAGCCAACTGCCAGCCCCTCTGTGTCTTCCTCCAGCCTTCCCTGTCAAGAGGGCCTTCCCTGTTGTCCTCTGATGGGGATTCTGTCTAGCTCTCTGCTTCTCTTGCAATAAATGATTGATGGATGCCATTCTCCTAGTCTTTTGCATGTTGCTGAAATAGAAAACTTGAGATCAGGTATTACGGTTTGAACTGGAAATGTCACCCCACAAGCTCATGTTGTGAACAGTTGGCTTCCCGTTTGTGGTATTCTTTGGAGGTCTGTGGAGCCTATAGAAAAATGGGTTCCGGCGGGGAGCAGGAGACCACTAGGCCTTGAAGGTTATACCCAGCCTGGGTCCCAGCCTACTCTACGTCTTCTCAGACACCATCTGAGGAGTCTGTGCCCACACTCCACTGCCGTGAGCAAGTCCGGTGGATGGCAACCCTCTCAGCTCATAATCCAAAATCATCTTCTTCCCCATAGGGGCTGAGAGTATTTTAGCCAATACTCTACAAAGAGCATGGTTTACGTTGGCTCACGGTTCTGGAGGTCTAAGAGCAGGGCACCAGTATCTCTCCGTCTCCTGATGATGGCCTGGAGCTGGGTCACCACTTGGTGAAGATGCAGACAGGGGAAGTGGGCACGTGTGTGGGGAGCCTGTGTTCAAGGGTGAGCAAGAGAAGTTGTCAGGCTCAGTTAATTAACTTACTGCAGTTAGAGAAGGTCGTTATTGCAGCCATGGGCAGTGTCTCCATGATTCAAAGTCCAGAGGTTTCACTGAGAATCAAACTTCAGCGTGAGTTAGCTGGGGACAAATATGTCCAGACATGTTCCTTTGGCTTTCGGTGTTTTTGTGTCGCCCAAATGTCACCCTTTACATCGGTCTAACGTTTTTTTGGGGTCTCTTGCTCCACTCTGGACCATCAACCTCACGTCTGCTTTATCGTCTGACTTCAGCCTGGTTGGCATCAGATGACAGCCAACTCTGTTAAACAACTGAGAGGGCAGGCTTGCTGCTTCCCATGCTGTCACATGTGGGACGGGTGACATCACCCCCATTGTGGAGATGTACTCAGCTTGGAGCTGCCCCCCACAGTGACCCTTCTAGCACAAGCAGGGAGCCTGTGCATGCACAGGGATCCTCTGGCTGTATTTGTGCAAAACTGTGGTGGCTTAGGGAACAAGTATGGAGTGAGCCATTGTCTGGGCACTGGGGATACCAAAACTAATGGCATAGGCGGAGACCGGGGAGTTCACAATCTACCGAGGGTAGGAGAACCCAGCAACAAACAACATAGTGTGTAACAAGGCAGTGAGTAGAGTTAACTTCTATGAAGTATTATCAGCATAGGAAGATGAGCGATCTGGGTGATCTTTGTAGGTGTGTGTGTCTTTGCAAGGACGCTGGTTTCTCAGGTGGCCAGCCAACTGATGTGAACAGTTCTTATCATGGGCGGGCCAGTCTTTCAAGAACAAGCTTTGTTGAAAGGTGGCGTTCCAGGCACCTATGACCTATCTTTTCCTATGTCTATCCTTCCTTGACCCATCAGCCTATCCCTTAGCAGACAGGGCTCTTCCTACCCAGGGGCCATTTATCAATGTCCCACTTATCGGGAAAAATAATTTCCTCATCTTTTGTAACCAGGATGAAATTCCATTCCCTCCCATGTGCCTGTGGTGCCCAGTTCCTCCAGTAAACCCCATCAAGCCACCTAGCATGAAAAGAGAAGTGACATTCTAGCTGCCAGCCCGAACACTCCCCAGGCCCCACACTTCAGGAGTGCAAGCTGTCAGAGGAATGAGAGATCTGCTTATAGTACCGGGGAGTAGTAGGGTCTCGGCAGGTACCTGTGTAGCTGTGACACCCCTTGAACCTATGCTGGCATCCATGCATGTCCCTCCTTTATCCCTCAAAACCCCCTTGTCCCAGGGTCCTCAAGTGTGGCTCAGCTCAGGATCTATTTTCTGCGAGAATGTGTTACTGAGTGGAGTTCTCTCTTCTGGGGAATTAATAGCCCTACATAACGCAAATGCCTTAATGCCTAGCAATGCAGGTGAGAAAACACCGGGTTAGTAGGTTTGTGTTTCTTACACAGCCACATACATACATTTTACATAATTTATTATTCAAACGGGGGCCCATTGATATCATCAAAAGCTAAACTGGTCCTTGAGAAAGAGCCAAAGCAAAGACTTCTAGGCTAAGGTCCCTCTGGACCTGGCATTTGGATTTTGCTTCTTTTAATTGCCAGTTGTGGCCCAGTACAAAAATCATGCCCTTGTAAAAATGGGTTTAACATTAGCTAGCCTTGTCCTTTTGGTATGCTGGGAGCTCAGCTCAGCCCCACTGGAGAATTTTCTACCTGGCAGCATGGCTAATTCCCCTGAGAACTGGTATGGACCATTGTCAACAATGAAAGTGCTACTGTCATAACTGCACAGTTTGCTCTGGGGTATTGGGACTCAGGGAGGGAAGGTTAAACAGCTCACCAAGGATCAGATCACGTGTTGAGGAGGGACAGAAGTGGACGTTGGAGCCCTGTGAGGTACTGGGGTCTGTGATTCCAGTCGTGGAGGACACCTCTCGGCTGTTATGGCTGCAGCTGCGTGTTGCGTAATGAAGACTCACGTGAGAGGAAGGTGTTGCTAGGTGATCACGTCATGGTGCAAGCGTCGGAGTGTGCTTATGCCCACCTAGGCAGTGCAGCTCAACCCTGAAGAGATGTGCGAGATGTGAGTTGTACACAGCTGCTGCTGGGGCAGCACAGTGGACAAGCAGAAGTCACACTCTCTCTAAGGTGACGAATCAGTGCATTGGGTAGCAATGCAGGCACTGGTGACAGCCATCTGTCTTCTTGTCAAGCACTGCGACTGCCTATAAGTGTTTTACACCTGGCAGTGTTGCGAGTGCGTGTTCTCCAGACTTACCATGAACACCTGAGTCCTACCCAGTGCTTTGGAGTATATCAAATGACAGAAAGTTCTCAGCCTTGTTATCCCACTCTGGAACCGGGTTATATACACTGCTGTTTGCTGACCTGAACCTGCAGTGTGTCATTGCAAGATCTGGGTGACCGATAACTTCATTTGGGACGAGTCTTGCTGAGTAGCCCTGGCTAGCTTGGAATACCCTGTGTCGCCCAGGCTGGCCCTTGCCTCTTGCAGTGATCCTCCTGTCTCTCCAGAATGCTGGGATTCGAGGTATTCAGCACCAGTTCTGTGCACGGGACTTGCGTCTGTGGGCCTTTCTCTGTGTTTGTAGGATGTGTATTGATTGGTTCAGGGCCCAGGAGTCAGGCAGCAGCAGAAATTGGTGGAGTTGGACTGAGAATGTTGGATCTATCTCCTTAAGTGCAAACACTTCTGGTACTTCTAACCTGCACACACACTGCCCTCTGTCAGCAGCTCCAGGTACTGCACCTACCGCGGCCCTGAGAAAAAGACTACAAAGAAGCTAGGGGATAAACCGGGGTCAGCCCAGTGCCTCTCTGGAGGAGGAGCTGCTTGGCTCCCTGGCATGCCTAGACTGCTCCCAAACACTGAGTTGCCAGGGCCCTGTCTCCTGTCTCCCCCTCCCCCCTCCTCTCCTCTGACGGAAGGAGAAAGGAGGCAGCCCCCTCTTTCTGAACCTCCTCACCTTCAGTAGCTACCTGTTCTCTCACAGGGCTTTCCCTCAGGTGCCTGGGAGTTGTGTCAGAGGTCCTGGGAGTGTGGGAGGTCTGTCACTCAGCAACACTCCCTCCTCCATGCCCCACTGGCATCTCAAGCAAGCCTCAGCCTTGGCTACAAGAGCGACCTTTGAATAACTGTCTCTCAAAGCAGGGAAACCAGCACTGCACAACTAAACATAGACAATCTTGGAAGGCTTCCTGGAGGAGGATGTGGAAGGCTACTCTGTGGGTTCCCCAGGACTCCATTGCCTTAAATGTCTTGAGGGTGACTGGCGATTATTTTGCATTGCCTGTCTGTCTCTGTATTCCTCTTTGGCAGCTCCTTTCAGCACCAGCAGAGGGCCGGGGAGTGAGGCTGTCCCTCCTATCTCCTCCGGCCTCAGGGTTGTATCCACTCCACATCCCATGTTGCTGTGGGTCTCCCTTAGGAGGCCCATAGTCCTAACCTCATACTTTCCACCGTCCGTCCTTTCCCACAAGGCGTGGGGTTTTAGATCTAGATCTCCGAGGTTCCAGGTCCTTCCAGCTGTAACTATAGACCAGAGATGAAAGCCATCTCAGGACCGGGCCTGCAGTGTCCCGGGTGGAAGGACACACCGCAGCCAACCAGCCGTACATTTCATTTCTGGCTTTGTTTCTTTGCTACGCATGACCAACCGGGGCGACTCAGTCTGCCTGTTTTTGTTGTTTCTTTATGTTAACAGTGGGGAAAAGGAGAAAGGATTAACGTGAGGGTGAATAGTTAAAATGGTTGAAGTGCTGATTCCAGTGACTGGCGCCTGTCAGCCGTGGATAAGCAGTTGCCCCTTGTTTCACCAAGACACGCCTACCAGGCTAGCCACATTCCAGCCCAGCTCTGTACAGCTCCCACCGGGTTCTCCTCAGACCCCAGAAGGCTCTTTCCCATGGCTGCTGGCTCCTGCAAGCACTATCCCTGGCTTGCTCCACACCACCCGCTGCTCTTCCCCATGTGCCCCAGTCCTGAGCTCACTGCTTCCGGTCTCCCGGCTCCCTGGTGGCTGCTGTTCTCCCCTCTTGGCTCTCCTGGCTCCCGGCTCGTTTTTTACAAAGCCTCCTTCTGATCTGGCAGTGGGCATTGTGACTTGTAGCCAGCTATCAGACCCCGCTTGCCTTCTTGGGACCCCTGGTCATCAGGGGAGTGAGGATTTGGTTCCCTGGTACCCGCCCTTCCTGCCACTGTGAAGGAAGGGTGAGTAGAGCTTTTTAGCTACAGAGGGAGATGATGATGTTGTTGTGGCTCTGAGCTCCTTAGCACCGCTTGCTCCAGTCTCCAGTTCTATGACCAGTCTGTGTCTGTCGGGATAGGGCTCGGGCAGGACGTTTCCTGAAGTCAACAGGTGGCCTGTCCCTCAGTCTCTGGCTGGGCAGCATGCGGATATTTGTGTTGACGAGCTCCAAGAGCTTGGTTGGCAGTCTGTCACCAGCCATGGTGTGCAGCCTCTTTCTTTAGTCTCGGCTCCTAACTGAGCAGCTTTTTCAGACTCTCTCTTCCCTCAACACCCTCCCCCCCCTTGATACCCTACCTCTGTGTCTCTTCCTCCCAATGCCCACCTTCTCTTGTGTTACCGGGTGCCCAGTACCTCGGTCCTACCCGGTGGTGTCTCCCCAGTGCCCACCCTCTTTCTTATTCTATCTCCGGGGTCTGGCAGGCTCAGTTATAATGTTGAGCCAGAAAGGGGGCTGGCCATTCCCTCTATACCCGAGGCACGTCCCACCACGGTCCTGACCCACCACTGTAGCATCTCCCTATGGATGAGATGGGGCAGGGCTCCTCCTCCTTGTTTGGACAGGGATAGTGGGAGACAGAGAACATGTCATTAGTGATGACTTGGCTTAATTACAGCCCTCAGCAGAGCCAGGCTTGTTTACTCTGCAAATGTGCAGAGGAAGAGCTGGATCAGGCATCGCGATCAAAAGATTAAGGTGCTCTCCCTCCCCCAACCCTCTTGTCCTTTTTGAAAAAGGATCACACCACAGAGAAGGACAGAGTCAGAAAATATCTTATACACATCTCCCAGAAGTGGCTGAGGCCAGAGGCGGTCTGAGACAAAGAGAGAGATGAACCAGTTTCTGGGCGGGGGGGGGGGTCGGGGGGGAAGGCCGTGGTATTTTGGAACACGCGAGGGACGAAGCCCCTTCAATCTTAGAGCAAGACTGCGCTTGCCTGGGCATACCTGAGAGCACGTGAGCTGGGAGGAAAAGGCCTGTGATGACTGGGAGGGGGTAGGCAGGGCTGCCCAAGGCCTCAGAGAACTTTCAAAGAAGACAGGAGAAAGAGAGCCAGGGTTCTTGGTCTCTAGTAAAGACGAAGTGACTGTCAAGTGGTTGCCATCCTGAGTTAGAAGGGCGAGAGGAGCTGGGGCGGCAGCTTAGTGAGCCCAAGGCAAGGTTTGCTGAAGATAAAGGATATCCAGACTGGGAACATAAAACAGGGTCCACAGACGCTGAGTGGGGGCAGAGCTCCTGAGCCCGAGCCCGAGTGAGCTAGGATGAGGATTCTGACACAGGCCCGGTGCTCAGTGACGTCCGAGTCTTGGTCGCCATGGTCAAGGTTCGCGTTTCTCATTGCCAAGCGAGTGCAGAGCGTATCGTCCCTATACTTCTACTTACATTAATATGCAGCAAGGAAGTAGAACCCAGAGGCCATCCCTCTAACGGCTGTCTCACAGAATCTTTCCCGTGGAAAGACCTCTCTACATACTTCCTTCAAGAGCCGAGGGCCTTCCTTGGCACGTGAGTGGGGGATGCTCTGGTGATGGACACTGAGGACTTCCCAGGGAATAGCCCTGAACATCCAGCATCCTCAACAATGCCAACTACACAGGGTTTACCCTACAAAACAGTATCTAGGCAGTCCTGGCTGCCTCGATCTGGGCCTGGTCCCTCCTCCCACTGCTTAGTAACAGCCCCTGCTTACTGTTTCCCTCACCCTCCCTCCCACAACCTCCCCCCACATCTTCTCCCACTCTGACTCAGCTCCTGCCTTTAGACCAGGCCTTTCTGGTGTGGGACTGAATCCTACAGCCAAAGAAGCTCATGTCAGGAAGGCAATGGGCTTGGAGAGGAAGCACGAAGACAGTGGGAGAAATGATGTCTCCTGTGAAGGGAGCTGCCTGATTTGGGGCCAAGAGGGGAGAGCTCAGGCCCTTCCTGCTGAGGAGAGGCAGCAAGGCTGGGTTTTGGCACTGAGTTCATCTGGTAAAGATAAACAGGAGACTCAGTGCCAGACCCCCATCGTCTTATGGCTCCAGTCAGCTCTCTCCATGAATGACTTTGGTCTACAGAATCTGTCTCTGGTCCAGGGGCAGTTAGTCGATCAAAGGGTTAGAGAAACATGACCTTCATTACCCTCTGCAAAGCAGACAGGCATGACGTCAGCCTTACCTATTTGGCACTGTCATGGTGTCCCATTGGGAATCCTTTCTCTCTCTTTTTTTTTTTTTTTTGTTGGTGTGATGTGCTTTGCAGGGTTGGATTTTTGCCCTCCCAGGATATTCTGTATCAATGTGGTGACAGATCAGAACACAATGGGCTCAATTTCCTTGGGACTTTCTAGGGTCCCAAGCTCTCAGACAATGCAGAACCCACTTGTGATACAGTTTCTACGAGGGCGCCCAATGGAGACCCTTCCCTGACTCTACACTGCCTACAGGGAGAAGGATACTGCTTACAACCTGTTCTCTGTACCTGCCCAGGCTGCACGGGTGGAACCTGGAGGCAGGAGCTCATGCAGAGGCCATGGAGGGGTGCTGCTTACTGGCTTTCTCCCCATGGCTTGCTCAGCCTGCTTTCTTATAGAACTCAGGATCACCAGCCCAGAGATGGCACCATTCACAATAAGCTGGACCCTTCCCCTTTGATCACTGATTGAGAAAATGACCTACAGCTGGATCTCACGGAGGCATTTTCTCAAGTCAGGCTCCGTCCTCTGCTGACTCTACCTTGTGTCAAGTTGACACTCAAAACCACCCAGTACAGCATACTTGGAAGTAATTATTTAAAGAGTTCAAATTTCAACAACAGCTGTAGAGTGTTTTGTTTCCTCCCAAACAGGACAGGACCTTTGCCACCCTGAAGCAGAGCCACTGTAATAATGCACAGAAACCCTCAGGCAAGCAGGACTATGGACATTTTCTCAGAGGGAGAGGGTGGATCACAAAACCCATGACACAAGACCCTTCAGATACATTGACGTGATCATTGCCAGGTTCCTTCTCTCCCCACCATTCCAGCTGCTGCTACATGTGAGGAAACAGAGGACTGTGCTGGGGGCTTTTCAGTAGCACACATGCCCATGAATTACCTGTGTTCCCATAAATAACCCCAAACACCTTCTTATTAGCCAAGCTGAATTTGACAGAATCTTCTTTGTGCCAATAGGTCATTCCCTGTCTGGGACAAATCTTGGTTGTCTTTGTCACTGTCATTGTTGATGTATGTGTGTGTGTGTGTGTGTGTGTGTGTGTGTGTGGTTTAGTTTCCAGGGAAGACAGTTATTCTGTGTCACTCACGACATAGGTAGGTGGAGATAAAACTGTGACAACTCTCACAGAACACATCCCACTTACATCTCTTCTGTTGTACCTAGCTTGGTTAGCTTGCCTCTAGAGCCTAACATATAGAGAGCACACAGTAGGTTCTCAGTTCCACATAGAGTACACATAGTAGGTACTCAGTTTTATATGCATTGCCTGAATCAGTCTCTCCAGGCTTTAGATACTCACCACTTCAATGAACTTACAAAAGGGTGTGCATGGCCATGAGTAACTGAAGGACAGCCAACATGGTGTGGTGCTGGTGCTGGTGATGTTGGTGGTGGTGGTAGTGGTAGTGGTGGCGGTGGTGGTGGCAGCGGCGGTGGCGGCTAGAGGAGATCCTCAGGTAATTCCTTCTTGTACCTCCTTGGAACCAGGAGGCACCTCTCTCTCCACTCACACACACTATGCCTTTTCTACACACACACACACACACACACACACACACACACACACACACACACACCTAATAGCAATGATAATTACAACCAAGATCTATTTATCCCAGACAGCTTCTTGCCACGCAGCTGGCCACAGGACTGGGGCTGGCCTCAGCAGCAGGAGCCTCTGCAGTCTCGGAGGGAATCAGCATATTTCCTTCAGTGTGGCAGGTGGCAGTGCTCGGGCTACGAGGCACAGCTTTGGGCATGGGTATTGTAGGGGTCAATCGAGTGGCTTTGCCAACAGCCTGTTTGGCAGCGTGGCCCTGGGGCCCAATTGTCCATCTGTGTGTCTGCCTAGGGGCATTCACCAGGTCACAGTCAACAAGTACCTCCTGGCTCCCTTGAATGTGGAGCTGGACCCTGAGATCCAGAAGGTTCGAGCACAGGAGCGGGAGCAGATCAAGGTTCTGAATGACAAGTTTGCCTCCTTCATCGACAAGGTGGGTCTTACAGGAAGATATGATGTCATAGCAAGAGCAGTTCTTCTGTTTCCTGTGCAATATGGGTGGTTGGATGCGTGCATACATGTATGCATGCATGGGACAGGGCCTGGGTGGGGTCCCTCTTCTCAAGGGGAAGAGACTAGAGTTACAAGCCACCCAGAATCAGGGGAGGAACAAATGAAGGTTGTCTTCTTGGGGAATCTTAGAGAGAAGGCAGGAAACTGGGTAGAGGTAGTTGTTTGTTTGTTTGTTTTTTGAGGGGAGTGTTGAGTTCCTGAAAGTCTAATAGTGGAGGGCATCTTTAGGTTTTTTAAAGAACACAAACAGCTGAGAGAATCGAGCACAACCCAGAGGGTAAGGTTCACGGCACAGAAGGCACAGTTATATGCAAGGGAGAATGTCTCCTGGGTCCAGCCAGGGTCAGGCTACAGAAGAAATTAGGATGCTGCTTCCCGGGTAAGTGTGCAGCAACTGGGCATTCAGAAGACCAGGAAGGAGCACTTGTTAATGATATCTGAGGGTGGACAGTCAGGGCTCAACCCACAGGGAGTTTTACAAAACTCCCTTTCTCTTGGGAAGCCAATGGTGTACATCTATGGGGCACGATATCTGTGTGGTTCCAGGCAGCTACAGGTTTGGGTTCTAGGTGCGCTTCCTGGAGCAGCAGAACCAGGTGCTGCAGACCAAGTGGGAGCTGCTGCAGCAGCTGGACCTGAGCAACTGCAGGAGGAACCTGGAGCCTGTTTATGAGGTCCACATCAGCAGCCTGCAAAAGCAGCTGGATTCACTGTCTGGGGACAGGGTGAGGCTGGACTCGGAGCTGAGGAACATGAGGGATGTAGTGGAGTACTACAAGAAAAGGTGAGCAGGCCACCAAAGGTTCCTGGGTCAGGAGGTCAGCTCATGTGGTCTCTGGCTATGGGGGAGGTACCGGTAGGAGTGCCTGGGCTCACCAGCCCTCTGGATGCTTAGCTCTGGTTAGGGATTCTATGTAGACATTTGGGTATTTTCTTGGGATATAATGAGGGAATCCAATGACTTCTTACTTATACCAGGAGCCTCTCAGCACTCACTTCTGGCATATCAGTTACATTCTGGTTACAGTTACCAATGCCTGACAGGAAACAATGTTAGGAAGGAGAAGTTTACCTTGGTTCCTGGTTTGAGGGGATACTGTCCTTCTCGGCAGGGGAGGCACAGCAGCTGGTAGCTCCACTGTGATGGCAACCTTGTGGCAGTGGCTTGTTTCATGCTATCAACCAAAGGGCAGAGAGAGCTGAGGCTAGAAATAGGGTCAAGTTTTAACTTCACAGCCATACCCCTCCAGCTACATGTTGGACAGACATATCAGCCATGATTAGAAGCTTCCACAACCTTCAAAAGTACTATGGGCTGGGGACCAAGTCAAACATGTGGGTCTGTGGGGTACATGTAACACCCAAACCATGATACCCAGAGATCCCAGCTTTGCCCCATTAGTAGAAAAAGGAGGTTACCCGACAGACAGAACCTCTGCCATCTCTCTCTTCTTCCACAGATATGAGGTTGAGATCACCCGACGTACAGCGGCAGAGAATGAGTTTGTGCTGCTTAAGAAGGTGAGACCAGAAGCGCCCATGGGCTCTGGTCTCTCCTGTGCCTGTATCCTAAGCAACTCTGTTCAGGACTTCATCCAGGACACCTGGAGAGGCTCTAGGGGCTGAATTCAGTTGGGACCAGAGTTATAGCTTCCAGCAAGTTAGAGAGGAAAGGCACACAGCCTGGAACTGGATAGGAAGGGACAGATAGAATCCTAGTGGGGACATTGGAAGGAACGTGGCTCGGCTCCATCTTCCTGTGTGACTTGAGGAAAAGCAAGAACCTCTGCAGGTGAAACAAAGGAAGACTGGTCCCTGTTCCCTTCCTCTATTCCCAAAGGTTTAGTCAGAGAAAAACTGATGTGGAGTGACTTGACAGCTGCAAGTCAGATGTCTTCAGGACAGGGCAGCAACAGAAGCAGGGTGATTGGTGGGATGAGGGAATGGATGTGTTGATGATGTCATGGGGCCTCTTGGCAGGATGCAGATGCAGCCTACACCGTCAAGGTGGAACTTCTAGCCAAGGTGGACTCTCTGGACAAAGACATCAAATTTCTCAAGTGTCTGTATGATGCGGTGAGGACACGCCTTTCCCCCACTGTTCTGTCTCAATCCAGTTCATAGCTTCCCAAAGGAACATCAGTGTGTGTGGGTGGGACTTACGACCACATCAAATAAAGATGCTTGCACAGACAAGTGTGACCAACTCTGTCTGAGACCACAGAGGCCTGATGGAGAAGAGGAGAGGATCTGGGGGTGCTGATTCTGTCTCCATCTACAATCCAGGAGATTGCCCAGCTCCAGACTCACACCAGTGAGACCGCTGTCATCCTGTCCATGGGCAACAATCGAGATCTGGACCTTGCCAACAATCGAGATCTGGACCTTGCCAGTATCATTGCTGAACTCCGTGGCCACTACGAGGACATCGCCCTCAAGAGCAAGGCCGAAGCTGAGGCGTTGTACCAGACCAAGGTAGGGGCTGGTGGGGGAGGGGAAACCTCTTTCCTTCTTGGTAAAGATCACAGAAATACTGAGTAAGAGCTGGCTACAGCCAAGGACCAGTGGCAGTCTATCCAAAAGGTGTTCTCAGCAGTGCTATCAACCAGTATGGATGGGCAAATCCAATGGAGAGGGACAGCGAGTCCTTCAGGAGGCATAGACTGAAGTCTTCCCCCTCAAACGCAGATGCATTTACAGGGATGGGGGTACGTGACACAGGAATGGAGGATACAAGCTGGATCCAGGTGGGAAGAGAAGGGAAAGCCTTGAGCTCCCTTCCACTATGCAAGGGGGAGTTGGAAGCCCCCTGTTAGCAAATTGGAATTCTAAGAGCTTTCCGAGTAATAGGTTAGATGGTGAGGTAAGACACGTTAGGCACTCCTCCTCAAAGCCTCATCTTCATAGTCATGAAAGCCCAGATGAGTCAGCTTTCCATTTCTGAAACAAAATGGTGAGAAAACCAGCTGATGAGCAGGGAGGTTTGTTTGGTTCTTGGTTGCAGAGGTTTCTGTCTGCAGATTCTTGGTCTTGGGGAAGAGCAGTACATCATGGTGAGAGCTCATGTCAGAGGGGGCAGCTCACTTCCCAGCATCCGGGGGGCAGAGAAGAAAGGAGAGAGTGGTTGGGTGACTCAGGTCCCAAGAGCTACTTCAAGGGCTTGTCCCCGGTAACTTAAACTTTTCACTAGGACTTGTCATTTAATAGTGGCAAGCTGGAGCCCAAGCTAGTAACACATGGGCCTTTGGGGGACAGTCCCGATTTAAACTATAGCACCACCAAGAAAGGATGGTAGCTGCAGTTCTATGTCACTACCCCTCCTGTCCCTTGTTCCTTGTCCACAAGCATGACACTTTCTCCATCCTAAAGTACATCCTGAAGTGCTGGACACAGTACCCTACCCCAGTCCCACTTGTAACCTCTTCTGGAGACACACCTGTCCCCGGACTTTCTTCCCCTCTCCCCTGCGCTGGGAAAGTGTTGAGGGAGAGCATGAACCTCTGAAGAGCTGGGCTGCCTCACTTACAGCTGCATCCAATGTCAGTGCCAGAGCCAAGCGGGGTCTCCCTGAATACAGGGTGACGAACAAGGAGGGGGTCAGAATTCTCACATCAGAGAGTGTTTATGAGTGGGAACTACATCCTGTCTACCCCAGGGAAGACTCAGGAAGAGAAACAAGCCAGGAGAGAGGGCCACACGAAGGTTCTGCCTATGATGGGGTCAGGGGGTTTTCTTGGTCAGAGCTGGAAGGGCACCTGAGTTCCAGCTTCACCACCTCCACTTGAGGCTCACCTCAAGCTCCCCGGGTTAGGTGTGCTCCCCCTGAGTCACTCCGTGCCTTGTCTCATCACCATCTTCCTGCCTCTGGGACACTAGATCCAGGAGCTGCAGCTGGCAGCTGGCTGCCATTGGGGACAGCCTGAAACACATCAGGAGTGAGATGTTGGAGCTGAACCGGCTTATCCAGAGGATCTGCTGTGACATCGCTAACGTGAAGAAGCATGTGGGCAGCAAACCCAAGAACAAGTGATAACGTTCTACATGTGTGGTGGGAACTCAGGGCTGCCCTGGAGGAAGAATCAGGTCCCCCTCTGGGGTGTGGGAGTCCCAGGGACAACCGCAGGCCTCTTTCTCACCCTGTATCAGAATGGGGAAGACACCATCTATCTCTGGCTTACCATGATGCCCATTAGGTAGCCAAGTAGGAAAGGAGCAGAGACTCCCCCGCCCCCGCCACCAGCTCTTCATTACCAGGGCAGGATTAGAGTGAGTGTTCCAGGTACCCTTGTGCTCAGTTATTTTTGTGTCCAACACACCTGTCCTGTGCCTTTTGTGTGTGCCCCTTTGACACCAGGCCTTCTCCCAAGTATCCGGGTAAATAGGACAAGACAGGGCTCTCTGTGCCCCCTCTGCATTCCTTTCCTCATACTGGGGCAGGACCCCAGTGGAAGAGTGCAGCAGCAGAAGAAGTCTCTGGGTTCTCCCACCTGGGCCTCAGGACTCTAATGTGTACTAGTCTCACCTAAAGACAGCAATCCTTCAATGTTGTCAGTGTGTGTGTGTGTGTGTGTGTGTGTGTGTGTGTGTGTGTGTGTTCGTTCTCAGGGACCCTCTGAGGCTATTTTAAGAGAGGACTGCCTTGCCTATTGAGGTAAAGCTCAGGAGCAGGCAGAGAGCTTAGATAAAGCTCCCTACAGAGTGCAGGAAGGCTCCAGCCCTACTGTCTTGGTGCAACAGACACAAAGTTTCCCATAGCAAAAACCTGAACGTGACAGTGCCTAGACTTGCCGTCTGATCCCTGGGGGCACTGTGGCTGGCATCTCAGGAGTTCTCCTGGATCTGGTAGGCAGGATCCTGTTACCCAGAACAGCCTTGACTTTAGGCTTTAGACAATGTTGGCATCACTGACGTTTCTTCCTGCTCTCCCAGCTTGCAACCACTCCCAAGGGTCCTGCCGTAACACCCTGTTTTCCTTATTTTTGAAAAACATGTGTGCAAGTATACGTGTGAGTATGGTGTATACACACACACACACACACACATACACACACACACGTATAGGTATCCACACCTGTATGTGTACAGAGACCAGAGGACACTGGGAGCCTGATTGTTAGTCTGTACTGTAACACTGAACTTGTAGCTAAGCTGGCTGCCAGCAAACTCCAGTGATCTTCTTTTTCCACTTTCCACCACTGTACTAGGGTTGCATGTGGATACGTGACCAAATCTATTTTTTTTTTTTTATGTGTGTTCCAGGGACTTGGATGCAAGTCCTCAAGCAGTGTGGTTTTTTACCTTCTCAGCTGCCTCCCAGCCCACAGCCCTAAAAATTCTCCTACAATGGAAAATTCAGACCCAGGTTCTGGCCCTGGCTCTGTAGCTCCTTCCAGCACCCTGGGTCTCATCTGTAAAACAAGGCTACTCTGTTACTCTACCACAGTCTTAATCAAATACCCAACAGAAGTAACTCAAGGGAGAAAGGACTTACTATGGGTTGCCGTGAGAGTCTATCATGACAAGCTGCCTAGTTGCATCTACAGTTAGGAAACTTTAGAGGTTTTTTTTTGTTTGTTTGTTTGTTTGTTTTTTGTTTTGTTTTTTGTTTTTCAAGACAGGGTTTCTCTGTGTAACCCTGGTTGTCCTGGAACACACTCTGTAGACCAGGCTGGCCTTGAACTCAGAAATCCACCTGCCTCTGCCTCCCAAGTGCTGGGATTAAAGGCGTGCACCACCACGCCCAGCCAGGATGAAGAATCTTGAACTCAGCTTTCTTCTTTCAGAGGTGGTCCGGGACCAAAGCCTAGGGAATGGTACCGCCCACACTTAGGATGGGTCTTCCCACTTGAACCAACCTAATCAAGATAATTCCTCATAGGCACAACCAGAGCCTTGCCTCCTAGGCGGGTCTACCAAGCTAATAATATCAACAAGAATGACTGGTGTGATCTAGATCATATTTTATGTCTTGATAGTCTCTGTTCTTTATTCCCCAGTGTTCCAATCTGGAAATGGCCATTGCTGATGCTGAGCAGAGAGGGAACAGTGCCCTCAAGAATGCCCAGGTCAAGCTGGATGAGCTGGAGAGAGCCCTGCACCAGGCCAAGGAGGAGCTGGCTCAGATGCTGCGTGAGTACCAGGAGCTCATGGGCCTGAAGCTGTCACTGGATGTGGAGATTGCTACCTACAGGAAGCTGCAGGAGGGCGAGGAGAGCAGGTGAGGCCTGGAGGGCAATGCCACGGTGCCAAGGGACGAACAGCTGTGGTTTCTCAGGCAGAGGGAACATTTGGGAGCAGGAAGATGAGCACGGTCTTGCTGGCAACACTGTGAGAGAGGGCAGCTGTGGGTTGCCAGGTGATGTCAGAGGCCAGCCATATGCACAGGTGACTGTGTGGTGATACAAATGGAGCTGCGAGGACAGACAGATTGATGCATGCTAGCATTATGGTCCCAGTAGACCATGCTATCTATAGGATGGAGGTGTGAGTCTTCACAGGTTGACCAAAGAAAGAAACACAGTCTTTCTCTATGGTCCAGGCTGGCCTCAAACTCACGGTGATCCTTCTGTCTCAGCCTCCTGAGTGGTCTTCTCTTTCAACTTTCTGTATTACAGATGTCTGGTGAGAACCCATCCTCTGTGAGTGTCTGTGAGTATCCTAGAGATGGGTTGGGCTGAGGAAGCCAGAGGCCCTGGGATAGAGATGCAGGAAGCCAGGGGCCCTGGGATAGAGATGCAGGAAGCCAGAGGCCCTGGGATACAGTGATGCTCGAGGCCAGGGGTGCTGGGATACAGAGATGCACTATCAACCACAAATCTTACTACAGCTAGAAGTTTCTGCTGTCCTGGGAAGGTTCTCAGCACCAGAGCAACATTTCCCACCTTTGTCCCCAAGAAAAAGTGATTAAAATTCACATCCATCTCTTTTGCTGTCCATCCTCTGGGGTACCACTGTCTGGAGAGTTGCTTGGGAATGGTCACTTTCCCAGGGTACTTCAGACAGCAGGCAGCACACCTATTCTGTATGGTCCCCATACAGTTCAGCACATACCAAGGTCTCGTTCACTGCATCGGCTATGTATATTGACTTCTGAGGATGGTCACAGGATTAGGACCTCTTCTGAGGTGGCAGTTGCCATGGCCGTCACTTGCTGTCACTTGCTTTGGTCTGTCACTGGCTGTCACTCGCTTTGGTCTCTTTGCCTGCAGCTGTCATCATCAGCAGTGATGGGTCCTGTGGTTATCATCCAAGCTCCATGGTCTCTGACTTTGAGGATGGCAATGCAGTTGGTAGCCCCAGCACCCCTCGAAACAGCCAGACCAAGACTAGAGGCTCAAGTGTAGACCTCAGGGATGCCCAGGACAAGAGCGCTGCTGCTGCTGCTGGTACCCTGGCCAGGAAGGCCGCTTGATCAGCCCACCACTCCACTCACCTCAGTGTCTGGAGAAAGAATGCCTTTGCTACTGCCCAGAGATGCCAGTGACACTTGAAACCTCCACCCCTGGGTTTTAGGACTGCTTCTCGTACACTTTACCACCCACTCTCTACTAAGTTCTGACTGACATGGTAGTCTTCCCATGTGGGTGGGTCCCATGCAGACTTTTGACTTTTTTGTACCTTCAGGAGGCAGGAGGCTTAAGAAGCACAAGCCCCCATTGACTTCTTGAGCTAAGGAGGCTATGATAATCCAGAAAGGGAAGAGGAAGATGATGGAGAGAAAAGAGGGGCATTGAAGTCATGTTCTCAATTGTCTAGATTTTCTGGCCTTCTTAGGAGTGGGATTTTTCGACAGCCTTTCTCTGTCCCATTAGTGAGGCCATTGTAGATTGTTGAGGAGAAAGCATGTTTTTCAGGTCCCCCTGTCCCCCCCTGTGAGCTCCTATTCACAGAGCTGTGTGGAAGAGAGTAGGGCTCCTTACTACCTGTACCCCCACCTTCATGAGTAATAACAGCTAATTTCACCTGCCGAGCACCTATTACAAAGTGGGTTGTCAGGAAGCCTGTACGTGTTGCCTCAGATTCTCGCCTAATCCTTCAGGGAACACACAAGCCACATCTTTGGGACACAGAGGGAAGCTGTTTCTTGGCATGGGTGAACTAGCCCTTGTCATACACCTATGAGCCAGCGCGGGCCTGGCAGACAGCAGATTTCGTGTTTCGCTGGTACGTGATGATCATCACAGGCACGTCAAAGTCGAAGTCCTCGATGGGGCAACAGGTGACAGTGGCTTCTGTGAGGACTGTGGCTGTGTTCTATTCTTGCTCCTCTCCCTGGGGCTCTGATCCCCAGGACCTTGTGACTCTAGTGCTACTACTGAGAGCTGAATCCAGCAGGCCTCTGCGTGGTCCGGTCCTATAAGTCACAAACTACTGTGTGAATAGTCTTAAGAATGGCACCATCTTGTCCCCCCTCTTGTGTGACCTAAGGAGTCTAAATTTCTACTGTGTGCACAATAAACCGCCTTTGAGCAGGGTCAGAGGTGCACGTCTGTCAGTCTGTCAATCTCTCCGAATGTTCCACTGAGGACAGTGGGACCCACCTGCACAGCCCACCCGGGTGGCTGAAGGCTAAGCCACGGGAAGCTTGGGAAGTCTCTTCATGCTGCAGGGAGAGGCAGACACACAGAGCAATGATTGTGTCTCTCACATCGTCAACCAGAGCGAACTGCGTGTGTGCGACACGCAAATACAACAGCTAAACCGGAAAGCTTCTGGGAGAAAATAAAAGGGGAATTTGTGTAACTCTGGGACCAGGAGCAGATGAGACAAAATGGAAAAACGACTGGTGTTTGTGGAAGTTTACAAAGAATCAAAAGACGTACCTTTGCTTTATTTTATTTTGTTTGAGACAAGGCCTCTATAGCCCAGGCTGCCCTTAGCCCAAGCTGGTCTTGAACTCATCAGACTTCTTCCTTTCTCAAACCCTGAGATTACAGGCACGAACCACTGTGGCCAGAATTGTCTAAGGCTTAAGGGGATTTTCCTGGGCAGACAGGAACACCCGTCTCACGGCAGATAGGGCCCTGAGGACAGGCCAAAGAAGCGATTCGGTCCAGGTCTAACTTAGTGAACAGAGGCGGGGGCGGGGGCTTACAGGGGCCTACAAGCAGGGCTTTGGAAGAGGAGCTACGTACATGGCTAACTCACAGGCAGCCGAGTCACTGAAAGCTCACACCAGCACAGGTGACAAACCAGGGAAGCCGTGATTCTGGGGCTTCTGCCGAGCTTGCAGTCAGCTTCCGAGGACACGGTCTCCTCGGTGATGGCTAAGAACTGCGGGTGGCCTTGTGACTGCTGGAATTTTCTGTGCTTTCTGGGTCTGATAAATTTTATGTCACATGGGGGTCCCCCCTCCTTTCAGAAGGGAGCACTTCAGTACACAGCAAACTGCTACGCAATTCACGTGATTAAGAAAACAGTGGAAAGCTATGCATGGGTGTGGCGTGTGTGCAAGAGGATTGTGAGTTTAAGGCCACCTTGGGGGTACACAGTCAGACTCTCCCTCAAGGAATAAAAATGTGAGGGGGGTAAGAAACGAAAGGAAAACACACTCTGCAGAAGGAGTAAAACATTTAAAAATCATTTCCCTAGTAAGGGTCTAGTATTCAGACTATGCAACTCCACAGGACGAGGACAGGCTAGTTAAGAAAGGGGCAAAGGGTCCAGAGAGATGGCTCAGCAGTTAAGAGCACTGCCTGCTCTTCCAGAGGACCCACATTCAATTTCCAGCGTGCACATCAGGTGGTTCACAACCATCTGTAATTCCAGCTCCAGGGAGAACCCAACATCCCTGGCTTCTTCGTGCATCCACATTCATATGCACAGCCCTCCCCACAATTAAAAATGGTATTTTTTTTAAAATAGAAGTGTGCAAAGGACTTTAGTGGATTTTCATCTAAAGAAAGTATACATATGGCCAATGAACACATGAAAGTATATTCAACATAATTGGACTTCATGAAAAGGGAGACCAAATCCACAATTTACATCTTATAAAACAATTTTAATATTAAAAACATTAATATACAGGGAAGTAACAGATACTGGTGAGGATGAAGAGAAGCTGAAACTTTTTGTGCTTTTGGTTTTGTTTTGAGATAGGGTCTCACTTTGCAGCCCTGACTGGCCTGGAGCTCACTCTGTAGACCAGGCTGGCTTCATTCTCTTAGAGATCCACTTGCTTCTGAGAGAGAGAGAGAGAGAGAGAGAGAGAGAGAGAGAGAGAGAGAGAGAGAGAGAGAGATTTCCCCATTGCATGATCTATTCATAGGAAGTGTCCAGATTAGGAAATCCAAATATTCAGAAACGGGGGGAATAGCAGATTGGTGGCAATGGATGCAAGACTTTCTTTGGGGTGCTGAAATGTTTTGGAATTAGGCAGATCTGGTTGTCTATACCACTGGGAACATAGAACATAGAAATGTCACTTAACTGTTCATCAAAGTGGTTAGTTTTATGGTCTATAAATTTCATTTCAATAAAACTAATATTGAATGTGAGAGTGTTAAACTAAAGAGGCCATAAAAATGGTGTCCCTAGACTTAAGTTCCCAGTCCTTCCACGATTCATCACATGACATTGCAAGGGGAACTGTCCAGGGCTAATAGGACACAGGGACAACATACCCTCTATTCAGCTGGCTTTGAGCAGGGCAAGCTCGTCTTTGATGGCCCAGAGATACATAACTGGACACTGGTTTCTGCCGGATGAGGCAGCTGTAGGTTCTCTTACCTGGTCTCCTGATTATGTAACTGGCTACCTGTGTCTCAAGCTTGGCATGGTGGACAGCTGGTAGCCCAGTACCTGTTGTTCGCCTTGATGAACTGTGAGCTGAAGCAATGGAAGCTGACAAAACACTTTTCTTTCTCAGCCAGAACTGTAGCCCCTGCCCTGGAGCTTGGATGAGGATGTGTGTGTGTGTGTGTGTGTGTGTGTGTGTGTGTGCGTCCACACCTGTGCACATGTTCACATGTGTGTCTGTGTATATAGGTAGGCTATAGTTCAACTTCAGATATCTTTGTCTATTGCTCTCCTATCTATCTATCTATCTATCTATCTATCTATCTATCTATCTATCTACTATCTATCTATCTATCTATCTATCTATCTATCTATCTATCTATGTATCTATCCATCCACCCACCCACCCATCCATCTATCTACTTATCTAACTATCCATCCATCCATCCATCCATCCATCCATCCATCCATCCATCCATATAATCTATCAATCATCTCTTTATTTATATATCATCTATCTGTCTATCTATCTATCTATCTATCTATCTATCTATCTATCTATCTATCACCTATCTATTTATATATCTATCTGTCATCTACCTATCTATAGGTTCTCTCCTTGAACTTGGAGTTCATCAGCTGGATCTAGCCACTCTGATTGGCCAGCGAGCCCCTGGGGTCCTCCTATCTGTGCCTCCCAGTGCTAGGATTGCAGACATCTCTCACCAGGCCTGGTTTCTATGCAGGAGCTCAGCATCTGATCTCCGCTGCTCACATTTTTATGGTAAGCACTTTGACCACTGAGTTACCTTCCTAGCTTTTTAGATCAGGTATTTAAGATACAACTTTGCTGAAATTCTCAACCCCACGGCAACCAGCTCATGTAAGCACAAAATCCAACCACTGCTAGAACCTTCTTTCCATTCAGCAGAAGCGATCAAGCTTTACTGGGCTAGGAAGTCCTCTAAGGCAGGCTGTCTTCCTTTATCACTGTGTGGCAGATGCCTGGCGTGGAGAGGCAGATTGACAAATGCTGACTGAGTCATTTGGGAAGGGACAATCCTCTCAGCCCTCTCCTGCTTTCATGGTCTCGGGGTTGGATGGAAGGGTGAATGATTACCTCACCCTGTCAGCAGCTGGAGTCATGGCCTCCGTTTGTGAGCTATTATTGAGCAAGAATACTTTGGAGTTAGAGACAGAAGCACTCTGGGACAGAGGGACAGGATCCAAACAACTTGGCGTTTACCACTACAGGTCAAGAGTTAGACAAGAAGAGGCAGAAACCAGGGGCTCTGGGAGGCGAGAGTTGGGTGTGTGCACAGAAAGCCAGGCTATGAGAGGCCCAGGTCACAGGCTGCGGCCGCTCTACCAGCAGCCAAGCTATGGTGCAGTCCCTCACCTCTGTGCCACCTCGTGGAAATTGCCAAACTTCCTTTGGCATTAATGTCTCCTTTAAGAAGCAGGGATAATAATAGTGCCAGCCTTCAGGGCTGTTGTGAGGATTAGGTGAATTAATATATGTGAGGTGCTTAGAACCACGGCTGGCACAATGAACCCTGACTAAGTGTTAGCTAGCCCAGTCACGGCCACCTTCCTTATTATTATTTACAAGGTATCTTCCATCCACCTTGGGGAGGAGGTGGAACAGATGTTTCTGTCCCCTCATTAGGGACATAGAGAAGGTAGAAGCCCTACCCATGGTTACATAGGTCATGAGTGGCCCTGGAGAGACTATGACATGGGTCCTCAAGAGTCCCAAGTCCACACACTATGTCAGAGGTGTGGAGTCAGCAAGTAAAGATGAGGTGCTCAACCATGCCCAAAGGAAGTGTCCTGGTCTGAGGTGACAGGGGACAAGGCTGGCCCAAATGACATCCCACAAAGCAGGACCTGCATTGTGGCTGGGTGGGAGCAGAGCTGCGTTCAGGACATATCCCTGTCCTTTATACCCAGCTCCTTGGGGAGAGCTCACCGTTGGCCTTTTAAGTACCAAGCCTGATGAGCACCTCTTTTGCCTGCAAGTGGTCTGATGGTGGCCAAGTCCCGTAGGGACTGCAGTCAGTCCAGCTGACTCAGGCTGAGGGCGCTGCCTACCCGAGGCCATGCAAGCCTGCAAGGAGACCCCTTTTGGGGATTCACAGACAGCACACTCATGACCTGCTCCATCAGCCGAGGACGCCTGCAAGGACTGAGCTGATGTCATCCAAATAGCCCAGCTCATTTTCTCTAATTTTGGAGATAATTACTTTGCTCAGAAAACTACCTGGCCCTCCCCTGGTGCCTCTCGCCTCTCCCATTCCCAATTCGGCCCACAGAGGAACAGATTCTGCCTCAGATGTTCGGTTTAGGCTCTTTCAGACTCAATAGCCTTCAATGGTTCTCTGTCTTACACACAGCTAGGGTTCTGGAAGTTCTCTGCCCAAGGTCGCCCTCTCCTCATGATCACTTCAGCCTACTCAGTGGTTTTATTTCGTCACAAATGACCTGTGTCCCACCGTCTTGGGTATCTTCCCTGACTTCTTTTTTATTTTATTTATCTACATTTCCTGGTTTCCCCTCTGCAACCCCCTATCCCATCCCCCCTTACCCTGCTTCTATGAGGGTGCTCCTCCACCCACGCACCCACCCACTCCTGCCTCCCACCTTAGCATTCCTCTATACTGGGGCATCACACCTTCACAGGCCAAGGGCCTCCCCTCTCATTGATGCCAGATAAGGCCCCTTCAGCTCCTTCAGTCCTTCCCCAAATCTTCCATTGGGGTCCATGTGCTCAACCCGATGGTTGGCTGCGAGTCTCCACATCTGTATTGGTCAGGCTCTGGCAGAGCCTCTCAGGAGACAGCTATAACAGGCTCCTGTCAGCAAGCACTTCTTGGCATCTGCAATAGTGTCTGGGTTTGGTGTCTGTTGGATGGATTTCTAGGTGGGGGCACTCTCTGGATGGCCTTTCCCTCAATCTCTCCTCCACTCGTTGTCCCTGTATTTCTTTTAAACAGGAGCAATTCTGGGTTAAAATTTTGGAGATGGGTGGTTGGCCCTATTCCTCAAGCAGGGGGCCATGCCTAACCTCTGGATATGGTTCTCTGACTTCTTAGAACAGTCAATTCAATGCTTCTTCCCTGATGGGAATCCAAGCCTCTCCTGTAGGCTGCCTGTGTCTTAGAATCCAGGCCTCTCCTGCAGGCTGCCTGTGTGCTCTTAGTTTCTCAAGGTCACCTCTTTGCTCATTCTTTCTCCAACCCTGAAACTGCAGTCTCATGGGCTCAAGTCTGTCCTAGAGATTTTCTCTCAAGAGACTTACTGACCCAAGACCTCTGGAAAGGGACAGCAGATGCACCAAACAAAACCATGGGACACAAACACACGTGTCAACTGATTGTCGCCACACAAGCAAACACAGATGCAGAGGAAACTACAATTTACTCATACAAACAAAATTAAAGAACTGAGTACACAGCCAAGAGCCACACCACCGAGGGTCCTTGGGACCCTCATCACACTCAGGAAACACTGTTTCTCTCAGGTGGACATCATGAACAGAAGACCAGAGCGCAGAAGAGACAAACCAGGCCAGAAGCCAGGGTTTCAGCAATTTTTCAGAGAAAAGGGATGTGGGCCAAGTCTTTCCCTTGAATGCCCAAACCAGACCTTCCTGGTATCTTCAGGGTTTTATTCTATATCTGTCTATCTCCATCACCTCCCCATTTCACAGGTGAGCAACGCTGTGTCCCTAAGACATGTGCGGATAGGTGAGCGTCATTTAAAGTCAGTTCTCTCAGGGACAGGTGGGTAAGGTCTCCATCATCAGATCATGGGATTCCCAAAGCATGGGGTCTGCCTTCTCCTTCCCACAATTCTCTCCAGCTCTCAACTAAGACACAGGCAAAGGCAGAGGCCTTTGTGAGCCGGGGCTCCGTTTTGGTCACTTTTTCCTCCCTCCCTTTACCCTCTAGCAAAACGTAAGCATCCTCGGTGCCTGATCTGGGCCCACCCTTCCTGTGGGTGGTCCAGAACTCTGTTGCTTCCTCCTCAGTTATCATCCTCATCAACAGCACTGGGCGTTGTGTTCCTAATGGCCAGGATCTGATTAGTTTGCAGCGCTGTGTAAACGACTCGGTAATAACCTAGTGAACTGTTTCTCTCGGGGACACTGAGAGCAAGCTCTTTGGAGGCAGGCTGTTTTGGACGGTTTCCATCAGAATTTGGTTAGGTGTCCCACAAATATTTGATAAATGGGCCAACAGAAATAGATGTGACATAATGTCTACAAAGTGCTTCCTACTGAGTTTTATACCTGGCAGCCACTTGGTTGGCTGTGGCTATTACTACTATTATTATTCGTAATGGTCAATTTTCTGGGATCGGCAGCCGGTCTGGGAGAGCCTGGGGCTTGTAGGGTCACCACCCCTTCCCTGTCCTCAGCACCCATGCCACCCTGTGGGAATGTGCTGATGATGGTGCCATGCTGGAGAGGAAGGAGGGAAGACAGGCCGAGCCTCTGGCTCTTTAGCCACCGACACCGGACACTAAGAATGTGTCAGGCCTTAGGGAGTGCTTCCTGTGGAACAACATGAACAGTCCTTGCCACTCCTGTGTTAATGTCTACTGTTACATTTTCCGTGGGAGAAGCTGAGACCAGAAAGGCCAAACTGAGTGGTGGGGGAAGAAGTTGATTCCCTGGGGTCCAGGCCACTCCAGGTGATCAAAAGTCCAGCATCCATCTCGGCTCTTTACCGTGTCTCCAGCGAGGGGCTGCCTCCTGGGAGGGTTAGGGTTAGTAGGTCCAGGCCTGCAGGGGGCTCACAGAAGGAGACACTGCCTCCTGGACCTTCATCATGCTCAGAAAACACCGTTTCTCTCATGTAGATTTCATGAATAGAAGACCAGAGTGTAGAGGAGACAGGCGGGGCCAGAAGCCAGGGTTTAGGCAGAATTTCAGAGGAAAAGAGGGTTGTGGGTCGGAGGTGGTGACAGAAGTGGTCAGGGATGGGTCAGGATAGCTTGGGTAAACATTAGGGGGCACTAAGATGAGGCCAGGGGATGAGGTGTCCATGGGTAGACAGGGAGCAGCAAGCAACAGTGGGTGGGTAGGAGCAGAGGAGGATGCAGGGCACAGCTGACCGGGCAGGGGTGCTGCCATGTATGTCAGAGGACTGTGTAGCTGTCGAAGCCCTTGATGGGGATTCTGTGCCAGGGCTATGCTCTGAGAGCATGGGAAAAGCCCGTCAGCATTACACAGACATTCTGTGGGAACTGAGTGGCGGTTAACAGGGGTGGGGGAGCAAGGAAGGGGAGGGGGTGCAGGGGGCAGAAGGAGAGGGCCATGCTAGGCGTCTCTGGTCTGGAGAAGCTCTGCTATACTCACAAAGGAAGCTAAGATGGTGCTTGGTGTGGATGCGGGAGGAGCAGCGAGGAAGTTGTTACCATGTATCCAAGAACGCATCCAGGACAGAGCGAGAGGGGGGCGGAGCTCAGACCCAGCTGTAGTGGTCCAGGAGGATCTGTGAGGAGGGCTGGGTACAGTGCGAGAGAATAAAAGATGGGAGAGGTGGGTGGAGGATGAATGCAGGGAGGGAGAGAAGAGGGTGGAGGGAGCGAGATATGATATTTTGATGTCAGTGATGAAGACAAGATGGCAGAAGAGAATAGAAGGAACACAGGCGAGGAGAGAGTGGGCTTCATGCCCACTGAATCCAGACAGAGCCCTAGACCAGTCCGTGTCCAGATTTTTCTCCCTTTGGAATCCTACTTAAATGAGAGTCCCACCGCACTATGGGGCCTTGTCAGTGACCTTTGAGGGAGGCCATTCTCCAGGAATGAGGCAGCCATGGGCTGGACAGAATGATCAACGGAGGGACTGGGGCCCATCATGGGAGCCACTGACCTGGGATAGAGGGGACTGCAGACAGGGAGCACATACCAAACAAACGAACAACACAACAAAAAGCCTGATGTGGTGTACAGCTGTATTCCCATTGAGGGCTTTCTGACCTTAGCTGTGTGAAGTCTGGATGCCTAAGAATGGCCCCAGCCAGGCTGGACTCCCCAGTTCCTAGGCCAGGGCAGTAGTAGCTGGAGGGAGGGCTCATGGGTGACATTTGATTCCTGCCCTTACTGTGAACATGCAGACGAACATGGCGGGAGAGAGGCATGGTGAATTGGAGATCCCATGGGGCACCTTTGAACTCCCCAGACTGGGTGGTCCTCTGTGCTCTCTGCCTGGGGAGTCCCCACCAAATGCCACTCTCTTGCCTTTTCATTTTCCCCAAGCACCAGAGGCTGACCCTTCCTTCAGCCCCTTTCCAACTTTACTATGGGGGTTGACAGGTGCGCTGGGCATGTTTCCCTCTCCGGAAACTGTGATAAGCACGTGGTTATCATGAACCCACAGTCGTTGTGGCACAGGTCCCATAATAAAACTAGGGTCCTGTCACCCTGGTACCCACTTCTCTCTGTGGCTTATATCTCCAGGAGGCCTGGGGAGAAAGTCCCCTGGAGAATGGCCTCCCTCGAAGGTCTCTGACAAGGCCCCACGGTGAGATAGTGTTTCCAGCTGAGTAGGATTCTAAAGCGAGAAAAATCTGGACCCAGGCTGGGTTAGGGCTCTCTCTGGATACAGCCAGACTCAACCGAGCTTCCCCTTTCCAGGACAGGATACAGCTGTGGTAGAGTCCTTGAGCGTTGTACTTAGCGGCCTGCTCTGTCCAAAATGTCTACGCCATCTCTGCCTTCTGAGCCCCTGTAAGAAAGCCAGCCGCAGAGATGAATCTGGGAGATGGTGGCGTCCTGGTGACATTCCCCTGGGGAGGCCGTGGCCTGGGGCAAATTACCTTATAACAGCGGGTTAATTAGATAAGACCCAAATTACCAGAGCAAAGTTTGCAAGCCCAGCAATTTAACAGTTTCATGTTGTTTCAGAGGTGGGGAGGGCTGGTCTCTGGCTCAGCACAGAGAAAATGACTTCTTGCTCCCAGGCAAGCCAAACCCACGAATTAAGTTCTCCACTGCCCATCTGCTAGCCCAATGCCAACCGTATATAAAGGCACCTGCTGGTCCTCACTGCAGCCAGCACAACCTTCGTGGGGATCTGCCTTCCTCCTGCACCTTTCCTCCATCCTCTACCAACAACATGAGTCGCCAATTCACCTGCAAGTCTGGAGCCAGCAACAGGGGCTTCAGTGGTTGCTCTGCAGTGCTCTCCGGGGGAAGCTCATCCTCCTACCGGGCAGGAGGCAAAGGGCTCAGCGGTGGCTTTGGCAGTCGGAGTCTCTACAGCCTGGGAGGCGGCAGGAGCATCACTCTCAACATGGCTAGTGGCAGCGGGAAGAACGGAGGTTTTGGATTTGGCTGGAACCGAGCCAGTGGCTTTGCCGGAAGTATCTTTGGCAGTGTGGCCCTGGGACCTGTATGCCCTGCTGTGTGCCCGCCCGGCGGTATCCACCAGGTCACAGTCAATGAGAGCCTTCTGGCCCCACTCAATGTGGAGCTGGACCCAGAGATCCAGAAGGTGCGCGCACAGGAGCGGGAGCAGATCAAGGCTCTGAACAACAAGTTTGCCTCCTTCATTGACAAGGTGAGTCTGCTATCCTAGCAGGGGTACGTGGGGACAGCTCTTCTCTCATCTGCTTGGAGTAGATTATCTTCAATCCCTCAAGAGGTATTGAAGTTGGTACAGTTACTGTACATGATGCTGGTACATTCTGTAACCTTAATATCTTGTAAAACATTCTCTGCTGTGCAGAGAAGAGAACATCTGCAGGGGTAGTTTCTGCTGGCAGAGGCTTTCAGGGATACTACTCACAGGGAACTCTGGGAAAGAGATATGGGCCTTGCTATCGAGACTTGCATTGTTACCATTGTTAAGCCTTGTAATCAAACTGGCTGTACACAGTAAAAGCCAGGGAGAGAATCAGCCGCAGGGTCCAAAGAGCCTGTCTTCTTTTCAGGCTGATCTTGTTCCCTGGTCACCTGACTGGTGGATCATGAACAAGTGTGTGGTCACCCAGGCCCTTTAGGCTAAAGGATATCTTCACTGTGGGAGTTTGTTTAGTGGTTAAGGGCTCTCTTGCAAGGTAGGGGTAGAGGTACTCTGGAGTCAGACTTGGCAGGCTTTGGGGGGAAATTACTTGTTTCATCTGGGTAAAATGTCCTTCCCTCTAGCGTGGAAATCATGACCTTCCTCTGAGGCTTCTGTCAATTTAGAAAAGAAATCTCATGTGAAGATCTTGGGACAATGCCCGGCTCAGGCAAAGTCCCCCTCCAACGGTGGCTCAGGCCAGGTCCTCCTCAAATGGTGTCTGTTGTTTTTGGGAAAGGGTTCTAGGAAACAAAGAGACCTCAGATCTATACCAGACCTCAAAGGGATCCTCTATCTCAGTCAGGATGTCTGCGGTGGCGTATGAAAGACAGCTTCTCTCAGCTTCTGGGTCAGCAAAACCACCGTAGAGTCATACCTACAGCCATTTGCAGGACAGGCATGGGGGAAGTTCACCCTCAGTCTCCTATCTCCAGGTCTAGGGGCAGAGGTGAGACGGATAGGGTGGCTCTAGGACAATTAAGCCTCACAGTCCTGGGCCTTGTGGCCACAAAGGCAGACTCTGCCCCAGCGCTAGTCTTCCTGTGTGGAGGCCCCACCCTCTGCTCAGTCTCAGGGTCCAAGGCTGGAGTTGCAGCTTCTTGCCCTATGGGATAAGCACATCTAGACATCAAGGTCCTCTGAGGATTTGGGTGAGAGGGTCCTACCTCTTGGGGAGGGGGAAGGGGGTCCAGAGCCTGGTCAGCTCTTAAGGAGCTTTGGTCCCAGGAACACTGTGACCTGTCAACCTCAGACCAAGAAGAGATGCCCGCTCCTATTGGTGACATACCCAAGTCTAGTAGCATGCTGGTTACTGTGTTGTCCTGGGAGTGGTTAATGCTCAGCTCAGGAAGAAGCTGATTGGGTAAATCAAGCCAAGTGCTGGATGATCTGTTAGAGACCAGCAATTCAGTGCAATCGCTCCTCAGTGTAGAATTCCAGGCAATATTTGTACATCCTGCAAACACAGCCTTGCATAAATGTGCCTGTGCTCACAGATGCTAAAAAAAAAAGAAGTCAGATTTTAAAAATCGTGACCGGTATATGCTATTGATCTCTGTTAAGTTCCCTGGTCTGGTGAGGGTCAGGCTTTGTCTGTCTGTCTGTCTGTCTGTCTCCATGTCTTGTACTTGCCCCAGAGTGAGTGGTTCTGAGAGCTGTGGAGGAGACAGCATCAGTGGGCAGAGATGAGAGACGTGGTGTGTGGAAATCTGAAATTCCCAGAAGCTCTTGGCTCTAGCCTCACTGAGTTCTGACATGTCACAGACAGAGCTGGACTCCATCTTCAGAGTGGGTGGCCTTTCTAGACAGATGTATCCAGCCTGGCCCTATTCTGCTGTCATCAGGCATGCTCCTGTCTTATGCTGGGTTGGCCACAGTAGGCTCTGGTTGATTGGATGTCCTCAGTAAGGGGACGTGTGTCTAGGCTTACTTCTGAGCTCTGTCCTTGAATAAACTTCTGGACTCTGGGAAAAAGCAAAAATTCTTATGCCCCTGATCATGTCTAACGATATGCCTGCCTCTTACAGCTGTAGAGGGGTTAAAGGAAAAGATGCACCCAGAACACTGAGCATAATAATGGCTTTGCATGTCAAGGATGATGAATCCTGTGGGGCTCAACATCTGCTGGATTTGGGTTCCAGGTGCGCTTCCTGGAGCAGCAGAACCAGGTGCTGGAGACCAAGTGGGAGCTGCTGCAGCAGCTGGACCTGAACAACTGCAAGAACAACCTGGAGCCCATCCTCGAGGGCTACATCAGCAACATGAGGAAGCAGCTGGAGACACTGTCTGGGGACAGAGTGAGGCTGGACTCCGAGCTGAGGAACGTGCGTGACGTGGTGGAGGACTACAAGAAGAAGTGAGTGAGGAGGGAACCTGATGCCCACCCTGTCCTCTTGAAGGGCTTAAACGTTTGGTTTTGAAGTTTTGGAGGTGGAAAGTGCATATGTGCGAGGCCATACCAAGTAGAGGTACCACATCAGAAACCCAGAATGTTGTCATAGTCAGGGTTTCTATTGTTGTGGCGAAACGCTGTGACCAAAAAGCAGAGGAAAAGGTTTATTCATCTTATACTTTCACAGCACTGTTCATCAATGAAGGAAGCCAGGGCAGGAACTCAAGCAGGGCTGGAACCTAGAGGCAGGAGCTGATGCAGAGGCCATAAAGGGGTTCTGCTTACTGGCTTGCTTCTCCTGGCTTGCTCAGCTTGCTTTCTTATAGAACCCAGGACCAGCAACCCAGGGATGGCACCACCCACCATGAGCTGGGCCCCCCACCATTGATCACTAATTGAGAAAATGCCCTACAGCTGGATCTCATGGAGGCACATCCTTGACTGAAGGCCCTTCCTCTTTGACTCTAGCTTGTGTTCACCAACCAGTACAAGCTGGCTCCCTGATCCATAGCCTCTAGATTGACACCAGGGACAAACTTCCAAGTAGCTGGGCAGTGTCAGAGCTCTGGCTGAGGTCAACTATGGATGAGCCTTTCACATTCTCAGAGCTTCTCTGAGGTGAAGGATGTCAGCTATGACCCCTGCCCTCCCCACAGGTATGAGGAGGAGATCAACCGGCGGACAGCTGCAGAGAATGAGTTTGTGCTGCTGAAGAAGGTGGGTGGAAGGTATCTGGCCAGAGAGGCTACCATGTGCTTTGCCATCAGTCCCCAAATGGGATGATACAGCAGTGACAGTGGGACCACAGTGTCCAGGAGAAGGGATGACTGGCAGGGAGGATGACAGGGAAGAGCCAGCTCGAGGGGCTCCCTTCACCCATGGAACTTGGCTCAGGTGCTGCAGAGGTGACTGTCATTGCAACACCCTTTCTGAGAGGCAACCCCATATTCCTAACCCTGGAAGAGGTTCTCATGATGGTAGGTGGGCAGCTGCCCCCAGCTGCCTTCCTCATGAGCCACATAGAAGATGATGTCTCTAGCAGGCAGCTGGGCTGAGCTGGGTGTCACCTACTGGATGGCATCTAAGGTGACCGTGGATTGCTGGGTCTTCTTTTAGGACGTGGATGCAGCTTATGCCAACAAGGTGGAACTGCAGGCCAAGGTGGACACCATGGACCAGGACATCAAATTCTTCAAGTGTCTGTTCGAAGCTGTAAGTCTCGGGTGTTTGCATTCCATTCTTCAGAGTGGCCAGTGGCTAAACCTCTAGTTGAGGGCCTGTGAGAGTCACAGAGGCTCCAGCTACCAAGGAGGCCTCTCAGTCAGCCAAGCATCTTGCATGTTACTCCGGAGAGCCCCCCCTCTCTATTCCAAGGCCTCATTCCGAGGCAGCAGAATCCGCCTAGGGCCCAGCAAGGCATTTTCTTTGCACAAAAAGCTCACAGTCCTGCGTTTCAGGCACTACGTGGCATCACTAGAATTTGACAGTGGTCAAGCTAATATCCTCCCCTGCTCATGGTCTCTGCAGGAGATGGCTCAGATCCAGTCCCACATCAGCGACATGTCCGTCATCCTGTCCATGGACAACAATAGGAACCTGGACCTGGACAGCATCATCGATGAGGTTCGCGCCCAGTATGAGGAGATCGCCCTGAAGAGCAAGGCTGAAGCCGAGGCCCTGTACCAGACCAAGGTGAGAAGCTGAGACTGGGCTGGGGGTGTGAGGAGGGGGGCATCAGGTGAAGTGACTCCATTGTGTGAAGGATAAACCTGGTATGTTCAGATGAGAGTCAATGCTTAAAAAGTCAAGAGTCCTCTGTGCCCTGCTGCCGTGACCCTTCATTTGGGGACTCAGGGACCTCACAGAAGCCACGCTATCACACCCATCTCTGTGCTTTGGGCTTTCCAGTTCCAGGAGCTGCAGTTGGCAGCCGGTCGCCATGGAGATGACCTCAAAAACACCAAGAATGAAATCACCGAGCTGACCCGGTTCATCCAGAGACTCCGATCAGAGATTGAGAATGCAAAGAAGCAGGTGAGGGGCTCTGGCCCATGGCCAGGGGCGGGAGCCATTCCCAGAGGTCACCAGCAACAAGAGCAGGTACCAGTGAGGTCCCTGCCACAGCCTTGGACGTCTCTGGGCTTCTTCCCTCTCCACTCACTCTAAGCGCCTCTCCTTGGACAGCCTCTTCTCTCTCAGGAAGCCTTCCCTGGCTTATAGGCTGGGCTGGACCTCCTCCTTCAGGTTGTGCTCCCCCAGGCTGTGCTCCCCCAGGCTGTGCTCCCTGGTCTTTTCACAGCTTTTGGCAGTTCCTCCTGACAGCTGTCTGCCCCCCCCCCCACTCTTTGTACTGAAAGGAGTCAGGGCACTGGCTGCTTCATGCCCCCTCAGCTTCTTGAGCTGTGCCTACCCGTAGCACTAGATTATTTAGTAAATCTCATTGATGTGTCTGAGAACGTGAAGTGAGCTTGGGAAGTCCCCAGTGAAGTACAAGCACAGCAGATAGCCTCAGGTTAGCAGTGGGGACAGAAGATGCAGATAGAATGAGAAAACAGTAGAGCTCACCATCCTACCACATCTAAGTCCAGCAAAGACCCCCGAGAAGCAATGTCCTCTCTGTGCCAGATGAAGGGATGCATGGTGAGGGTGTGGGATATGTAGCTGCTAGACCCCTATCCCACATTCTTCCCATGGGCTTTAGCACAACAGCTCTGGGATCATGTGACCTTACGTGAGGTCATAAGTAGCTAATGAGGTGAGGCGTGGGATGCACATGCCGAACAAGGTCACACAGAGAGCACCTGGCAAATAATTGTCATTCTGGAGACTCTCCTTCTGGTGACCCTCACCCATAGGTCATGTTTCTGGGCTGGAGCTGCCATTGTATCTAATCGCTAGATTCTAGCACATTGTCTTATAATATCGCTCTCTGGAGCCCCAGGCAAATCAAAACCAGACAGTCACGCACTCACTGTGAGTGACTGCCAGGCTTGGTGATCAGTGCTGGGCACTGAGGTGGTTGTGGTCTCCAGAAGTCAGGGAGCATGTTTTCCCCTCACCACAGACATCTTGGAATAGGTGCATAGCTAAGATCCTGGAGGGCTTGCCAGCCCCTTCCAGTCAGGGCAGAAGCCTGGCGTGCATCCAATGAAGTGGGCGGGTGTTTGCTCCTGGATCTAACTGAATGTGAGGGGTTTGGCTGCAATAATGCCCATGCCTGTGTCTGTTTTCTAACTTCTTTGCGTTTAGGCTTCTAACCTAGAGACGGCCATCGCTGATGCTGAGCAGCGAGGAGACAGTGCCCTCAAGGATGCCAGGGCTAAGCTGGATGAGCTGGAGGGTGCCCTGCACCAGGCCAAGGAGGAACTGGCCAGGATGCTGCGTGAATATCAGGAGCTCATGAGCCTAAAGTTGGCCCTGGACATGGAGATCGCCACCTACCGCAAGCTGCTGGAGAGCGAGGAGTGCAGGTATGTGGAGTGTGCTTGGGCAACTAGGAGTATCAGCTAGGCCGGAGATGCAGCTCAGCGGGCAGAGCACCTGCTTAGCGTCTGTGAAGCCCTGGGTTTCATCATCAGAATAGTGTACAGCTGGACATGGTAGTGCTTCCCCAGTGTCCCAGCTTTTGTGAGGTGGTCATGGGGGATGAGAGGTTCGGGGCCACCCCTGACTACATACTGAGTTTGAGGTTACATAAAACCATCTCAAAAACAGAGCAGCCATATTCATGAGTGCTGAATGCTCACCTCATCCTGGGAGCTGTGCTGCGGTGAGCTACTCGAATCAGTACACTCAGCCATTACAACCTGCCCAGTGTCTGGGAGCCTCCTGCTTCTCTTGTCTTCTGAACCCCATCCCTCCATTAGGCTTCCTTATCCCCTCTTCCTTACCAGCACAGGGACACTGTAGGTGTGCTAAGCTAGCCAGACACTCCGGCTTCCTGGTGTACCAGGGAGGAGAAGGCTCACCATGGTGGGAGTGGACAGTGAAGTCTTCATGTATGCACCTCTTTAAAAAACTATTATTTGGTTCAGTGCGTTGCCCGCTTACTCCCCAGTGTGAAGGGGTGGCTTCCAAAGCTCCTTGGGCTGTGCCTGAGATAAAGCAGTCCTGGGGTGTCCACAGGTGCCCGTTGGGTCCAGAAGCACATCTCAGGCTGATTGCAGCAGTGGCTTAGAAGATGCTGTGGGAAGCTCTTTCTGAGTTTACTTTTCTCCCTAACAGGATGTCCGGAGAATACTCTTCCCCTGTCAGCATCTGTAAGTACCCGTGGCCCTGGATCTGAGTCATAGGCACTGGATACTGGAAAGAGCCTTAGTCACGCCCTGTGGGTGTAGATGAGGGGTCTAAGAAGTAGAAAGGAAAAAGGCTGAGGTCATAAAGCTGGAGGGCAGGCACAGGGCAGGTCTCCCAACTTCCGGCTACCCCTAGACCCTTCATCTTCATCATTCTGCCTCCCATGGGATGGTAGTAAGGGATAGCCTCGCCACATGAGAGGGGGAGACGATGGGGGAATTCTAAGAAAATGATGTGTCTGGGGGTCTGTGTCAGGCTTTTGAGGATGAGTTTGCAAGTTACAGTCAGATATGGGCTGGGGATTTAGGCAGGGATAAAGGAACTACGGAAGGGGCATTTCAAGCTGGCAGGCTTCAGTCTATGATCTTGGATTGCCATCTGTGGGGAGCCAGCAGGGGAAAGAGGTTAGAGGCAGGAGATTTAACAGAGCCACGGATAGGAGGGGCAGTGACCGGTACACAGGTGTCTGGTGGAGAGGCAAGCTTGAGTATCACCGGGGCAAGACTCAGCCATAGTGGGTATAAACTGAGTAAGCCAAGGACATGGGGGAGGTATCTTGGGATATTCTCCTCAGGGTGAAGAAATGACGATGATCACGTTCTCATTGAGACCCAACTATTGAGGGGATAGGAGACACTCTGCTCCCCAGCTCTGCCTGAGTAGGTTTAAATCCACCCCTCCCTCTTTCTCTCTGCAGCCATTATCAGCAGCACCAGTGGCAGTGGAGGCTATGGCTTCCGGCCCAGCACAGTCAGCGGTGGCTATGTGGCCAATAGCACTAGCTGCATCTCTGGAGTGTGCAGTGTCCGTGGTGGGGAGAACAGGAGCAGAGGTAGTGCCAGCGATTACAAGGATACCCTAACAAAGGGCTCCAGTCTGAGCACCCCCTCCAAGAAAGGTGGCCGGTGAGAGGGCTTCCTGTGGCCTCGATCCCTCAGCATCCTCTGTGCCCTAGCCTGTTGTCCTCCTTCCTACTCCCTTATACCACTCCTGGGCCCCTAGATGTGTCCTCAGCCAACCTCCTTCTCCCTCCAAGTGTTCTGAGCCTGGGTAGCTCTGGGCTACCATGTGGTGCCCTTCTGATAGACACCAGGGGGTTCTCAGCTTCAGCTCAAGTCCAGCCTGTCCCCCCACCAGCCTTTGCCTCTGTCCTCACCACACTACCTGGTTTCTTGAGTCTCCATCTGGGCTTCCTCGTCTGCTGAGCTTTTGTCCCAGCTCCTGTGTACAACAGGGGCCAGCTGTACCCAAGAAGAAGACTAACAGAAAACCAACTCAGAGTGAGCAGCTCACCCCACTCTGGTACAGTCTCGTTTTGAGCAGAACCACTCAGAGTAAAGGGACTCTGTCTTTGCTTTCTTGAACCCAGAACCAGAGAAAAGGGATCAGCCTTGGCTTCTCTTGTATTCTTTAAAGCCCTCCCTGTTGCATTCTCAATAAACAGCACAATCTGATGGCTTAGTCTCTGAGTCGTTGGTCAAATGCTCACCTGAACTCACACACAGTAATGAGCTCCCGAGCCACTGTGTGCTGCCACTGCAGGTGGAGTGGGTAACAATATAGAGCTGAAATGAACAAAGTATCAGGATGCTTGACAGAAGGAGGGGCCTCACTGGGGCTGCAGGTGGGAAATGCAGAGAACAGATTGGAGGGAGGAGTCCCGGGCAAAGACAGAAAGGGTAGCTGAGCGGTGAATCTCTGGATATCAACAGGCCTCTGAACTGTGTCTTGGCAGGAACTCTGACCCCTTTCTAGGTCTTTTCTGGCAGGCAGGCTGGTATCTGCAGCCGCCCTACTCTTCACTGTACTAAGCTCACTGGGCGAGTGGAGCTGGTGAGACTCCTGCATCCTGGGTCACCGCTGTGACTGACAGAGCAGGCAGCAAGTTTCTGGAAGCTGAGGCTGGAGTGGTCGGCGCCTTCTAGGCTATGCTCTTGTTGACCGAAGGGACTAATGTCATAATGTCAGTTCTGCCTTGTGTGGAGGAGGGGAGCATGAAGGAGACAGATTCCTTGGCTGGCAAAGTGATTGTGTGTGTGTGTGTGTGTGTGTGTGTGTGACACACCTTGCCATTTCCCCTGTAAATTTCCTTTACATGCCTTCTGTTTTTGTTATCCCACTGCCTTTAGATTAAGGAACAAACTGAAATAGTAAAAAATGTTTCCAGTCAAGAGCCTTGAACATGTCTCAGACTTAGAGTAGAGAAAGCATCTCTGGGCATTGTTAACTTACCACTTGGATCTGGGGAAGGAGTAAAGAATCCCCACATTGTCCCTTTGTGCCCCAGGGCTCGTGGGAGCTTTCTAGGTGAGCAGATTTATCCTAGATTCTGAGTCTGTTCTTTAGAGCCCTAGATACTAAGCAGGATACAGTTAGGAGCCCCACATGGCAAGTGCATGGCTGATGACAAGCCAGATGGAACTTGGTAGACAATTCGGGGCAAAGAAATAGTGACAGTAAGTATTTATCAGCTTCAGGCTCAGTTGTCAGCTGCTGTCAACCTGTGGGTTACCACCCCTTGGGGGTTGCATATTAGGTATTTACATTATTATTCATAGCAGTAGTGAAATTACAGTTATGAAATAGTAACAATAACTTTGTGGTTGGTGGTCTCCATAAATTAAACCCTTTTAAAAGAGACATGAGCAACCATGTTCAATGGTCACAGCATTAGGAAGGTTGAGAATCACTGAGTTAGAGACTTTAAAAATTAGTGGAAATTGAGGAAGACACCTGAGGTTAACTTCTGGTCTCCACATATGCACATGCTTATACACATATACATACACACATACTACACACATACACACATCACACATGCTACCATATACTACACACATACACACATACCACATACATATATACACACACCACACACAAACTACACACTCAAACCCACCACACATTCCACACACACATATGCACACCACACGTACTACACACACACACACACACACACATATATACATACATACATACTACACACATACACACACCACACATGCTACCATATACTACACACATACACACACACATCACATCCACACAAATATATAGATACACACCACATACATATATACACACCCAAACACAAACTACACACTCAAACCCACTACACATTCCACACACACATATGCACACCGCAGTACTACACACAGACACACACAGACACACACAGACACAGACACAGACACAGACACACACACACACACACACACACACACACACACACACACACGTACACCAGAAACAGATAATCAAAGGACTGGGGAGACTGGAACAGGAGGATCAGGAGTTTGAGGTCAGCCTGAGCTACCCAGTATGAAAAAAAAGAAAGGAAAAAAGAAAGAAAGAAGGAAAGAAGGAAGGGAGGGAGGGAGGGAGGGAGGGAGGGAGGAAGGAAGAAGACAAAGAAAGAGAGAAGAAAGCAAAAGAAAAAGAAATTTGGGCAGGACATGAGGTCGCCCTTGACCTTTTGAACAGATGTCTCTGGAGCCTGCCTGTGCTGGCTGTGGGGTGCTAGCTGTAGGCATTGGTACAGAAGTGCAGAGTTTACTCCAAGTCCTATCCTCAAGGCCAACAGTGACAGCCCATGATGCTTTGGTTCATGTCTTTTGCTTCAGAGACACTAATCTTCTCTCCACCCACCTTGCTGGTCCTTTCCACGCTCCCTTCCAGCAGCAGAGACTCCACTGTCTTATCCTTTGTGTTCATTGCATGTTCATGTACACCCATCACAGCTGTGGGCTGAATTCTCTGCCCACAAGCTGTCTTTGTGAGTCCTGACAGAAACCAGCCTGAAGGTACCCAACTGGAGGGCACCCCAGGATTGGCCGAACCGGGCACTGCAGCCCAGTTTATGCTACCAAGAGCTGCTCTGGATCACAATGGTTGGGACCTACACAAGCCATCTCTGAAGGTCCCCTAGCACGTGCCTGCCTTGGCCACTGTCATCTTCTTCCATTTGTGAAGTTTCTTTTCCACAGCCCCTCCCTGTGGGCCGTGCCCAGAGTGCCAGCCTGGGGTAGAAGCTAATGCTGTGACTCCCATGGGCCAGTCTCCGTAGGCCGAACAGCACCTGTGTCACCTTCCAGGTGGGTGTTCTTTGCCCTGAGACATAATGTCCGAAAGGTAGGAAGTCAGCGAAGACACAAGAGCTCTGTCTCTTCGCATCCCACACTCTTTCCAAACACCACCCTGCCTCCCAGGATGGGAGCCAGTACTCTCTCTGCCCACCCAGCTGCTGCACCTTCCCAGTCCTTCACAATGCCCCACAGGCTTCCCTGCACATCCTGTATAGGAACTTCTGGTGTTTTCCATCAGTGGAATCCTAATGGCTCCACGTACCAGACACTGAGCTGGGTCCCCCTCTCCCTGGGTTTTCCTACTGAAGGCTGTCATAGGCTGGACACATTGCCACTCTAGGTCACCTTCTCCTACCCCTGCCACAGTGGTAAGGTTGTTAGGTCAAGATTTGATCTCAGTTCTTCTGTTCCTTTGGTCAGGGGTGGCCAGAGGCAGAGGCAGCATTGGCCTAATTAAAGCTAATGGATAAAGGAACAAGGAGAGATGTGGGTAGAGCATAGGAGGGGATCTGGGTAGTGAGACTAGTATGTGTACGTGTGTGTGTGTGTGTGTGTGTGTGTGTGTAGCTATGCATGTGTACGTGTGTGTGTAATTGTGTGTGTTTAGGTGTGTATATGTGTAGCTGTGTGTGTAGGGGCATGTGTATGTATGTAGGTATGTGTATAGGTGTGTGTAGATATGCTTGTGTGTCTGTGCAGATGTTCTTGTGTGTAGCTGTGTGTGTGTAGGTATGTATGCATGTGTGTGTAAGTGTGTAGCTGTGCATGTGTAAGTGTGTGTGTGTAATTGTGTGTGTTTAGGTCTGTATATGTGTAGCTATGTGTGTAGAGGCATGTGTGTGTAGCTGTGTGTGTGTAGGTTTTTGTAGGTGTGTGTGTAGGTGTGTGTGTAGATGTGCTTGTGTGTGTAGGTGTGTATGCATGTGTGTGTAAGCGTGTAGCTGTGCATGTGTAAGTGTGTGTGTTTAGGTGTGTAGAGGTATGTGTGTGTAGCTGTGTGTGTGTAGGTGTGTATGCTTGTGTGTGTAAGTGTGTAGCTGTGCATGTGTAGGTGTGTGTGTTTAGGTGTGTAGGTGTGTGTGTGTGTGTGTGTGTGTGTGGTGACTTGGAGGAGCAGGGTTGTCAGTTCTATGAGTTCTCAGTGGAGAAACATCAAAAACCAAGAAAGATCAAGGAAGCAGGAATTTGTCTCATATGAATGGCCCCTTGAGACTCCAGTGCAGAGGCCAGCCAGTCCATCCCACCAGTGTCCAGGTAGAATCTCTGTGACTATCCATTCAAGAGGGACAGTTCATCTTCCTTTGAGGTCCAGACCTTTTATGTCTCAGAAGCTTGCTTTTGTTCTTGTGTCTGATTTCCACTCTTTGGCTATTCAGTACTAAAACTGTATCTATGCGTATTCATCATACTCGCTGAAGCCTGGGTCTCCCCAAGAAAGAACTCTCAATTCTAGGCCTTCTATGGGCCAAGACTCTCAGGTCCTGTGACCTGAGCACAGGAATTCATTCAGTCATTCAGCATTACCTTCTTCCAACTCAAGCAAGCTCAAGGAGAGATGACTTTTTCAAAGCTGGATTCCTGCCTGAGCTGTTTTTATCTCTCCATTCCTGTCTAGAACACAACCACAGCCCACGGCTGGACCAGTGGATAGCGAGAGAGGCTGTCATAGATCCACCAAAGCGTGGAACATGAGACAGACACCGTGAGAACAATGATCTAGGCGTGCTCCCATCCCTGGATGGGAGCAAGTGCCGCCCTCACTGGGCCATGGCTTTTTTTCCTTGAAGACTTTGAAGGCCTTGGGAGCCAGCCAATTCCACGGAGAGGGCCTCTGGGTTGTCATGGAAAATCCCCCAAACAATTAAAAGGGGGATGAATCATGCAATGGATTTCCCTGATGCTGGATAGATCAGGAGGGAGGCGTTAGGAAGGTTCCTACTTCATCTTCTACCTAAGTACACAGGGGAGTGTTAGGAAGAGGGGCCCACACTGGCTGAGGCAGGCTTATGAAAGGGTTGGTTGGTGCACCACACCCTCTGAAGCCACAAAGACCAAACTGTCCCCTTCGCACACCCAGGCAAGCCAAACCCGGCCCTAAGAGCTCCTTAATCCCTGATCAAGGGTAACCAAGGGACTCTTCCACTTGACTGGAAGGCAGCTAGGCCACCACCCTTGAGCACCCTTCATTGCCTCTGGGTAGCATGGATGCACCTGAGTACCATCCCCAGACTGACCAGGTGTGCAGGGAGCAGTGAAAGCCAGTCCCAGTGGCTCCAGGACAATGCAGACCAATGCTGAGTGCACCACAGACCAGGGACCCAAATGCAGTGCCGAGGTAGCTGGCCTTTTATATTGCTGCAATGGGACTCGATGTGCAATCGTTTTTTAAAAGGGACAAGCGGGAGATACCCTAGAAAGAAAGCTGTTTCACTTCCCCATAGGTCCTCAAAAGCAGTAGCGTTATCTGCATGCCACCTCATTGGATTTCTTTTCCTCAAGTGTTCCAGACCAATGTAAAGTGACCAAATGTTTGCGCTGCCTTATCATGTGCTGTATCTCCCCTTACCTCCGGGTCCTCTACACACTGGGGACAAGGCTGCTTTGCCAACCGTACATTGGCAGAGACGTTGTAAAGAGGGTAGGGTAGGGAAGCATGCAGAAGAACACGAGCTGGAAGAGACTTAACTCATGAGCAGAGAGGCTGTGTGTGGGAGGGCTGGTGCTTGGGACCCTGGCTACAGCAAGACATTCACCCTTACCAAATACATTGGCTTTAGTGTGTCAGTCTCTGCCTCTGTCATGGTGAGGATGAAAAAAACCACAGCTAGGATAATAACAGTCATTGCTGCTTAGCACTGCTAGGATGGAGATACCAAAAGCCAGGTCTCACAGGAAGAGCGTGGTAAACATTACTTGTCATCACCGTCATCATCATCTTCATCATCATCATAGTCATCATCTTCATCATCATCTTCTTCATCATCATTGTTGTCATTGTCATCATCATCATTATTTTTATAGTCATCATCATCATCATAATTATCATCATCATTAGATAACAATAAAAGCTATCTAAGTAGACTAATTTGAGAGCTTGTTTCCTCTCATCTTCATCTTGTACCCAAGACTTGCATATTTGACTCTAGAGGCTGATTCAGAGCTCAGAGCCTACCTCTTCGTTCTCTGTCTCCCTTCAGCCACCACAGCAGAACACCCTTCTCTTTGACTTCTCTCTCAGTCTGATACCCTAGAATTACCACCTAAACCAGCTTGTGCCTATTGCATGATTTACAGAAATGCTAGCTGTAGTCTTGGTCAGTGTGACCCACTTGTCTGGATGGTCTTTGGGGGATACAGCCTGGTGGTTTGACATTTTCTTATACAATGTGTCTAGAACAGAACTGTCACCAGATGAATACTGGGTCCAAGAAACCCAAATAATTGTGTCTTCAGTTTTCTGAACCCCTCTCATAGGCACAGAATCCTCTCTTTGTGGCTTCATTCCCCCATGACCTGATATTTTTCTATCTTTGATGCTCCTGGGAATGATGGGCAGGCAAGCTGGAAACCTAGCCACCGCCCGCCATTCCCAGGACCAGGTATGCCAGCAGTCACCAGCAAATGTCAAAAGCAGGCAAGCAGAGCTTGGACAAAGCATCAAGCCTGTGAAACAAAATATCCACTGTGATTGACAATGGGGGACAGGCATCTAGAAACTGGGATTGGAGTCAGGGCAGGCAAGTTGCACATGTACTGTTCTGGGTGCAACAGAGTTACGATGAGCTACCTTCCAGGTCACTCCTCTGAGGCTTCCCAGACCTGGAAAGGAGAGGATGAGGAAGGAACAGGAGGCTGGAGACAGATGTGCTGGTTCGTAAAGGATGCTGGTGAGCTTAGCAACCTGCTGACAGTGACCCATGATACATGCAGAGAGCCCCAATGCATCATGGCTTGACCTTACAGAGAAAGACACGGTGTTCTGTAGAAACTCTACTTCCTATTTTAATTTTTGATCATTTCATGCCCTAGCGATATACCACATGCTGCTATTAAGAGTTTAGATCTCAGAGACTCTCAAAGACCCATGTATTAGAGATGTGGCTGTCATCTGAGCTATTGGGAGGTGGAGGAGCCATTAAGAGGTAAGGCCAAGTGGGAAGGTTTGAAATCTGGTTGGGGGGGGGGTGTTGAAAGGGTTTGGGAACCCAGCTCCTTTCCCTCTGTCCTCCACTATCGACATAAAATTCTTTGTTCAACATATGCTTGCATCATGCCTAACTGCCTTGTGACCCCAAACCATAGGATGAACCCCTGAAATCATAAACACAAATAAACCTTTCTTCTTCAAAAGTTGCTTTTCTCTGATACTTTGTTATATAGTAATAGAAATGTAGCAAGCACAGATACTCTTTGGTGATGATGGGTAGTGGCGGAGAGCTGCAGTGTCCAGTTATGTGGCATGGTGTGGCATGGCTAGACATGGTGAAGAAGTGCCATCTCCAGTGTGTGGCATTGCCCAGATGTATGTGAATGGTGAGGTGTGTATTAAAGGCAGATCTGGTGCTAAGGAGGTGATTCAGTCGGGAAAGAGAAAAGCTAGGACTCAGGTGTTTCTCAGCCATGTGAAAGACTTCTCTGCTGGACTGGATAAAGCTTTCGAGTAGTGGAATTTACTTTGCAGATCTTACCAGTATTTACAATATACTAGCTACACTTAAGTTTAATCTTAATTACTAACATTTTCTCCATTACTTAATCTGGAGATGTCCAGTAGAAATGTAGCATAAGCCATATATTCTTTAAATCTTTTAATAGCTACACAAAAAAGAGGTGAAATTACTTCAAGCTTGTCATATGTCACAAGGTAAATGTGTGTTTACACAATCACTTTAACATATAATAAACACAAACTGGTGACATGGTTTATATTCTTTTTTCCATGCCAAATGTCTTAGTTTCCTTCCTATTGCTGTGATTAACATCATGTGGAAAAGGTTTATTTTGTCTTAGAGCTGCTTCTACATCGTGAAGAGAAGTCAGAATTGGAATTCAAGGCAGGAACCGAGAGGCAGGAACTGAAGCAGAGACCCTGGAGGAACACTGCGTACTGGCATGCTCCTCATGGCTTGCTAATGACTACCTGCCCAGGGATGGCACGACCCACAGTGGGCTGGATTCATCCGTATCAACATTAATCCAAATGTCCCACAGTCTTGCCTACAGTCCAGGTTGATGGAGCCATTTACTTTCTCAGTTAAGGTTCCCTCTTCCCAGATGACTCCAGCTTGTTTCAAACAGTCAAGAACCTAACCAGCACACCAAGTCTTTAGAATATCGCACATGATTCGTATTTGAAGCCTGTACAAATTTGGGTTAGTTGCATGTCAAGTGCTCTATTGGCTAGGTGTGAATAGTGGTATGTGTGTGTGTTCAGTGGGGAAGCTCTAGGCAATGAAAGGGTAAACCAAGCTCTGGCTCACAATACTTTCAGATTCTCTTGGTGTAAATACATTCACAACAGAGGCATTGAGCACGGTGTCACCAATCGCAGAGCTGAAAGAGGGGCACACCAGCTTGTTGCTCTGAAGCATTTCTACTGCACAAATTTGGTGCCTGGAAATAGCCCCAGGAACTTAGAGAATGATAAAGTTTGACAGTAGAAGGTACTAGGAAGTGGGTTTTGTTTTGACTCTGGGATTTAACAAAGAGAACACACAATGGGAGGTGAATGGTGAGAAAATGCCTCAAAAGACTCTATGAAATAGCTAGAGCATCAGGCAGAACACCGCCAGTGGGTTTCCCAGAGTTCCTGGGAGCACTCAGCCACATCTGGGTTCTTCGACATTGAGACAAAGGTTCTCCTTTTAAAGATCTCCCGGTCAATGGTCAAGCAGGGGACTGAGTTCTGTGTCCTCTAGGCCCAGGATCTGGTGGTATGTTATTCTTTGCTTTCTTAGGGCTCCAGATGTTCTGAATGCGGCAGCACAGAGGGAGCCCTAGAGCCTATTCTGCCCTCTTCTCTTCTGAGCCCTGGGTTTGTCCTTAATATGTCTACATAGCTCTAACCTCCACCTGCACACAGCACGGAGCTCACGGTAAGGACCCATGCTCTGCACAGGACTTGACGAGGCAAGAGCTCTTCCTAGACTTGGGCACAGGCTGGGGAGATCTCTAATGAGGGGAGACGGGTAGTTACCTGAGCTGCTCTAGAAGGGGTGGGGGTGGGGTTATAGCTTTAGGTGAGCTATCCTTGTGGCCTTGTAGACCTCTCCTCCATAGGGAGCAAACATCTGAAGTAGAGTGAGAGTCTCTGGCCTCAGATCAGACTTGGGGCTCTCAAACACCTGGGCCAAGTGCTGGATATCAGCAGGCTGGAGCAGTGAGAGCCCTAAGGGCACCTGGAGAAACTGAGGACATTTTACAGAGGCAGCAACAAAGGGAGGGTTGGAGCGAGGCTAGATGTGGCCCCATGGTAGGACAGGAGCCTGAAAGCCGGTGGTGGGGCAGAAATGCAGCAGAGCATCAAGGGCAAGCAAGGCCCCAGGACTTTGAAGGGGCAGATACTTGGAGACTTCCAGGCCTGCTAGCAGGCAGCCAGTGAGAGGGTCTCTAAGTGGGCACTCCCTGGGCTCTTTAGTTCCTTCCTCCTTTCTCCCCTGACTGGCACCTTGGCCGACCTCCTGCACCCTGCTGTTTGGACGGGTCAGAAGCTGTCATTTCTGCATTCACACCCTCTCACACCTCTAAGGGCTGTTATTCAGCTCTCTAAGTGCTCATTTGTGGTTTGCAGCACTCCCGTTGTGTAATTACAGAAGCTCACCAGCCACAGTCACCACCTCCCTGACTACGAGGCAGGTGTACCTGCTCTTCTCAGTTGAGGATGTAAGTCAGCATGGTCACCTGGCTCTCTGGGTCACCTGTCTCCAAAAGCGCTAGCAAGGGGACTTCCTGGTTTGGTGGGAGAAGAGACCCGAGACCTGAAAACGAGAAGAGAGTTTCAGGACTCAGCTGCAAGGCTGGGACATGAACGGGAGGCAGATGAAAGATGCAGTCCTCTCCTTGCTCCCAGGTCCTCCTCCAAGATGGATCTCAGAAGATGTGTAAAAGCTGGGGTAGAGAAAGGGCGAGCGAGTGTGAGGTGGACCAGTATCTCCTATGTGGGCTGGCAAATCACTGTGGCCACATTGGATCATTTCTTACCCTATATCACAGCCTGCTTTGTATGCAGTATTTTCATGTACATTAGGGAAAAAAATGTAAGTTAGGAGCTAACAAAGGTTCCTTATAAAATGGCCTTATAAAATTACCAAATAAGCAGGCAAGCCACTTTAAAAAAAAATCAGTTAAGACAGTGATTGTAAAGGTGGTTTATGGATATGAGCAACTCTTGATAGAGACCCTTAAGAGGATTACAGTTTGGGTACTACTTTAAGAATCACAAAAATTTTAGGAGAAGGGTACTGGAGCACAGAGGCACAGGCCAGAAGGGCCAGTGAACCCAGAGCAGGTGTGGCTGGCTACCAAGTAGAGAGACAGCATCTGGGGACTGGAGTTGGTGCAGGTGCTTGAGAATAGACCCATGTTATTTTATCCAGGAAGTCTATGTCCTCAGAGTTGGGGGACAGCTTAGACATGTCCCCTACTATGAATATATTTGTCAAAGGGAGAAGGATGGATCTGTTCCTATTGCAGCTTCCACAGAACAGATTGATTAACAGTGGGTCTTAGAGGGCGACAGGTTTCACTCAAAACAAGGCACACAGTCGTCGTCTAGACAGGCAGGGGGAGGGTTCCCTGTCAGCGAGATGCTACTGTCCAGCATGGGCATGGGGAAGGAGGTGACCTTCAGATGCATGCCAGCCTGAGAACCCCTAAAACACATGATGGGGGAAACCCAGAATTAGGCAGACAGTGAAGAGCAAACTCAGTTGGCCAGAGCACAAGGTCACTATGGTGCTAAGGGACCAATCTTCTGAACAAATCAGAGAAAAACAGGCAAGGGGAGAGCAGGCTAGACCCTGCACAAAAGGCAAGAACCCGGATGGAGAGGCTTGGGTTGGTCAGTTCACTCCTATCAGATGGTAGCAAAGGGTAGACCTGCCTCCAGCTTCTTTTTCTGAGCATTCCTCCTGACTGTCATCTTAGAGTGTGGAGAGAAAATCCATAGGAGACAGGTTGACTCAGAGCTCTTAGTCTGATACCACCGGGCTAGTCTCAATGCACTGAGACCCCAAGGCAGCACAGGAGTCACAGTAGACAGCAAGTATTACCTATTTACTGCTTCACTAAACCAACTTCTGGTCCTAGAGGGGCAAAATGGGGCTCTGGGCATAAAGAGGTCCTTGGCTGGAGAGGAGCTCTCTGGACAGGAGAAGTAAGGGGCAGACTTCAGGAAGAGGAGGGCTGGGTAGAGCTGAGAGAGAGAGGGAGAGGCTGGGAAGAGACCCTGAAGTTGGGTGAGAAGAGGACTGGTGTGGAGGGTTTAGACTAGCCTTTCTCAGCTAAAGCTGAATCAGGGTATTGACACTTTGTTTAGAGAAGGTCTTTGTTGTGTTGTTGCCATTGTAACAAATTACCGAATATTCAGTAATAAAGTTTCATAATTTTATTATATCACAGATGGGAGACCTGAGTTTGAAATCAGTGTTGGGGCTAAAATCAAATCTTTGGCAAGGCTGGCCTCCTGGAGCCTCCAGAGAAATCTGCTTTCTGGTCCTTCCAGCTTCAGGAGGCTTGTACACAGGCCTTGGCCACTGCTCTCCTCCCTGTCTTCTTTAAAACCAGCAACAGTATGTTGTGCTCTTTCCACAGGGCATTGCGCTAGCTTCTTGTGTTTTCTCTTTCCCTATCCAAGACCCTCAGGATGATGTTGCCCATCTGGATAATGTACAATGGTCCCTCTCCTTCAAGGCCAGTGGGTTAACAGCCTTAATTCTACGCATAGCCTATGTTTCCTTCTGCCTTGGAACCTAATGTATTCATTCACAGGCTTAAGAGGTAAGGATGCAGGACATTTTGAGGGGAATTTCTCTGCCACCCAAAGGAGGTGAGAAGACAGTGAGGAAGGGCAACCAGAGGAACAAGAAATTGAAAATACGCTGAGGAAGGAGCTACTGTGAGCTCCTGAGCAAAACAGAGACTGAGAGTAGCTTCCGTTGTCAGGGTCATCATGAGATCATTTTCCAGACTCTGGAACAATGGAGCCATGCTATGTCTGCACCCTTGCAGACCATAACATGTTACTGTTCTCTGCTGAAGGCAGCATGCCAATGGGCAAGGAGGTTATGATGCCAAAGTGAGGGGGCCCAGCCCTTGGGATGCCCAGGTCAGCTGGAGGCGGGAGACTGCCTGGGAGGACTAGACAAGTCTGGCTATCTGTCTGCAAGGCACCTGTGGCTGCTGTGTTTCTCTAGTTCTATCCCTTCTAGGGCAGACTGGAGGGTGAGGGTGATGGGTGACAGGTGACAAGTGGGATGAGCCCTTACCTGAGCAACTCTGAAACCGGATGGTATTCCCAGACAGGCAGAATGTTGGAGACACCAGGCAGGGTGGGGGTGGGGAAGGTTGTGTGAATGAAGCTTCTGTTCGCTTCTTGGCACACACCTGGAAATCCTGACAGGTCAGCAGATAGCATTGAGGCCTCATAGCTGGGAAGCTTGGGACTCTGTCTTGCAAGGGCATTGCAATAACGTTGACCCCAGTTGGGTTCCCCCCAAGATCTCTTCCTGGGTATGAATTGGACTTAGAAGAGGCAATCTGCTCAGGAAGAGGTGTTGGCACTGCCGATGTGCCTCTAAACTGGTTTGCAGAGGAACACCTTGTGTTTTTCCTCAGGTGGGATGCATATCTGTGGGGGCTTTGCAGGTCCCCTCAGCAGCAGCAGCACTGCGTCTGGGAAAGGTATAGGCTCTAGGCGCCAGACCTGAATTGATGTCCCAATCTCGACACCACACAGTAGCATGAACTTATGTAAGTCTAACCCTTCCTGTGGCTCAGACAGGAGAGGTGATAAATAAGAGGTGCTGTTGAGGTGATGCTAGCTCTGGAGAATAATGAGTGAACAGGCACGGTGTGTGTGTCTTAGCACAGTGCCAGGCACCTAGTCATGATGCAACAGCCATTCAAAGGGGCCATAGGAAGCCAGGCACTGTGGACATCCCTGGATGAAACGGCGTTGACTCTTCTGTGAGGTGGCACCATACACGGAACTAGCCAATCTCTCTGAGGCCCCTGTGTAGTCTGGCCCATCTGAGGCTGAAGTTGACCCTGGACTTAGCCCTTAGGGATAAAGTAGAAGACCATGTTCATCTCCTAGACACTTGACCTGATGCTCCTCCCCAACCTCCGGAAGTTAAGAAGAGGAGAGGGCTTCTAGAAGCTTGCCCCTTACTTCAGTCAAGGGTTGCTAGTGATGCTGAGGTATACTAACTGCTTAGTGACTCAGATGGCCCGCTGTGTGTGTGTTGCCATCACAGGCTGACTGGGTCTCTGCCAAGCCACCCTCTTTACAACCACGTATGGTCATATATCAACAGCCTGAGCTTCCACGGTGGTGAAGACAGGGACTTTTCAGGATCATTCATGCATGAACCCAGAGGGAGGTGGTCGCTTACCAGGTGTATTCACCCTTGCTGGGGTCAGTTTCCCATCTGTAGAATAATGATAGCAATGGGCACACCTCCGGTGCTTGAGAGGGTTAGAGGAGTGGATTCATGGATCCTGTACCTTCCTATGATCTTAGCTATTGGAGGATCATGAGAAGTCAGGGTTTCAGAGAGGCGTCTGTCTAAGGAGCATCATTCTATGTCACCCGTCTGTCTGCCAGTATCTGGGGTTTCTTCTCATGTTTGATCCAGGAGAGCTGGGGGTGGGAGATGGGGAAGGAGAACTGGGGGTGGGGGTGAGGAAGAAATGCTGAGGGTGGGGGATGGACAAGGAGAGCTGGGGGTGGGGGTGAGGAAGAAATGCTGGGGGTGAGGGATGGAGAAGGAGAGCTGGGGGTGGGGTATGGGGTAGGAGAGCTGGGGCTGGGGCTGGGGAAAGTGAGCTGGGGGCGGGGGATGGGGAAGGAGAGCTGGGGAATGAGAGCTAGGGTGGGGGATGGGGAAAGTGAGCTGGGGGTGGGGGATGAGAAGGAGAGTTGGAGATGGGGAAGGGATGGGGAAGGGATGGGGAAGGAGAGCTGGGGGTGGGGGATGGGGAAGGAGAGCTAGGGTGGGGGATGGGGAAGGGGAAGCTGGAGGAGGGGAAGGCAGGGATGAAGGGGAGCATCAGTACTCAGTATGAACTGCTTTTCTAAAGTTAATACAGAGGCATTTGTAGTCCTAGGATGGGGATGTGTCTGGGACTTCAGGGCTGGGGAGTACAGCATGGGAACCCAGGCGTTTGTGAATGGAGGATCCATGAGTGCCTTGGACGTGTACCTCACCCTCACAGAGTTGATGGAGGACTGGCCGAGGTGCTGTCGGTTCTCAGTGTGGACAGCGGTGGTCCTCTGTTTCAGCTGGAGTAAGGAGAGAAGAGGAGATGGGCAGACTACGTCTCTCCATCTTCTCTTCTGTGATCAACAACTGTCCCAGCACTGTCTTCCCTAGTATCAGAAGGTCTGTGAAGTTTAGACGTGGGAGAGGAAGATAGCAGTAAAGTCGCTCTTTACCAGACTGCCCCTCTACCCACACAGACAGGAAGTGATTCTCCGAGGGGAACCAAGACTGAGGCCTCGGTGTGGGAGGTCAGTTTAACCCTTGCTGAAATCAGTTGATGGAGCACTGGGGGAAGATTTTCTCCCCTGAAATCAGCTCAAGCAAGATGGTCTGACCCAGGTTTGCATGATCAGTAGCGAGCTACTGGCTGTATTAATTATGCTCCTCCACACAATAGCATGTTCCTACACACACACACACACACACACACACACACACACACGAAGGCATACAAATGCATGCACACACAGGTATAGGCGCACATATATATGCAAACATGCATGCACAGGCAAACACATGCTTGCACACATACACGCGCAGGCATACACCTGCACAGGTATACATACACATGCATCTATAAGAGGGTTAATTGAATGACTTGCCCAAGCAGTGGCTGGGCAGTTCTACCATGGCTGTCCACAAAAGGGACAGTCACGGCACCAAATAGATTCTTAGTCCAAAAAGCTAGAAGCCTCAAGACAAAGACAGAAGGCAATGATGCAGCCCCAGTTCCAGACCGAAGACCTGCAAGCCACTCTGGACAGTCACAGGTCCAAGTCTGTGTTCAGAGGCCACAGAATCTGGAGTCTGGCATCCACGAGCATCAACAAGAGCAAAGAGGGGAGAAGTCAAGGGTCAAGTTCATAGAATATCTCTTTTCATTCTGCCTGGTCCTGGGCTGTACTGGCTGGTTTTGTGTCAGCTGGGCACAAGGTAGAGTCATCAGAGAGGGAGGAGCCTCAGTTGAGGAAATGTCTCCATGGGATCTAGATATAAGGCATTTTCTAAATTAGTTATCAATGGGGGAGGGTCCTGCCAAGTATGGATTGGGCCATCCTGGGGTTGGTGGTCCTGGGTTCCATAAGAAACTCAGCTGAGCAAGCCAGGGGGAGCAAGCCAGTAAGCAGCACCCCTCCATGGCCTCTGCATCAGCTCCTGCCTCTAGGATCCTGCCCTGTTTATCCTTCAGTGATAAACAGCAATATGGAAGTATAAGTCAAAGTAACCCTCTTCTCCCCAACTTGCGTTCGGTCATGATCCTTGTCTCGTCGCAGCACTAGAAACCTCGACTGAGACACCAGCCTATGCACTGGGGCCACCCACTCTTAGGGTGAGACTTCTCCAGTTAGTTCACTGGCCTACTCTTCTCCAGAAACTCCCTCCCAGACACACCCACACGCAGCAGTTATGCTTTACTGATTTTTCTAGAAGACTCTCATCGATGAAGATGACAGTGAAAGTTAAGTATCAGCCTGCCCATGTGATGTGGGATACCAGCCCAGGCCAGGAAGGAAGATCTAAGGAAGAGACTCAGCCCTGTGCTGACACAGTATCTGGGAGGAGCCAAGCAACGCCAGAAGTGCACAACTAAGCCTAGCAGTATCTGTTGCCTGGCATGATGGCTCAAAACACACTCATTGAAGGACAGCTGCAGGTCTTCTTGTCTGCCTGCTGCCTTAGCCTGTGGTTCTCAACCTTGACCTTTGTAGAGGTTTGAATGACCCTTTCACAGGGGTCATCTAGGATTATGTGCATATCAGATATTTACATTATGATTCATAACAGTAGCAAAATTTACAGTTACGAAGTGACAGTGAAAATGATTTTATGGCTGGGTGGTCACCACCACATGAGGAACTGTATTAAAAGTTCTCAGCGTTAGGAAGGTGGAGAACAACTGTCTAGCCTGTTTTTGCTAATGTCTGGCAGTGCCATTTGACCCAAGCAGCCTGGAAAGCAAGTAGTGGAATGTGGAGACAGGAACTGAGGGTGTGCAGAGAAGAGGCCTGAAGACAGCAAGGTGTCCATAAACCTTGACGACTGTCTGAGGGCAGCTGGGGAAAGGCACCAGAAAATCTGGTTGTGGCCAGATTTTTGTTCTTGACCATGGAAATATCCCCTGTGCTGAATCAACCTCTGTGACTGGAACTCATCCGAAGTCAAGGGAAAGCAGGGTGGGGACAGCTTTTCTGCACTTGGCCTATTGGGACAAGTCAGGTGGAAACCCCTAGAAGCAGTAACTGGACTCCACTCTCCAGTGTAGCTTCTGTGGAAGCAGAAAGGGTCAGAGGGAAAAGGAATGTGTGCACGTCTGGGATGTGTGGGGGCTTCTCCTGATTCCGCTGACGAATGGGGATGCGGGCTCATCCAGTGTGGCCCTGCCTCTCCACTGTAGAGGAAGACTGTAAACTCCCAGGAACCTGCAAGGTGTGCTCCTGTCCAAGTGCGAGGACCAGAGAAAAAATGTGCACAGAGTGATAAACAGAACAACAGCAACTGTAAAAATCTTGTGGTGTGGCACATTATTTCTAGATGCACAAATCTGTGCAGGGCAGGGCAGTGGCACTTCCTCTCTCTGTGTCTGAAAACAAGAATCCTCCCATTATGGGAAAGTAAAGCCCAAAGGTTCTCGCTGGGCAGGTATATCCGTTTTTTAGCCCTTCTGACTAATTAAAGCATTTGTTGATTTCCAGTCCATAGTTTCAACCAAGCAAGGGGGATTTTCAAAGACTTGGTATGCACGCCACTGGCAAAATACCCTTGAAGTGAGGGACGGGCATCCCGAGGCTTGCAAGGGCCTGTTGGAGAGACACTCAGGGCTCTGTTCTACAGCTCTGGATTTCAAGTGCCAATCGCATGTTAAATCTGAGGGATGGGGCCAAGACTGCTCCCCACAACCCCCAGTGTGTTACCCCACCCTTCCTGCCTGCCTCAGCCAGCTCAGCATGGAAATCTCAGCCGGCATAGCCCATTCCAACAAGCTCACGTTCATTTCCTCTGGAGTCTGTGGAGGGAACTGTGGAACCAGCAGTTGGGCAGGCATGTCCAGAGTTCTGGAATGTTTTGAGGGCTGTATTGGGGGCAAGATACAGCCAAGAGTGAGGCCATGATCAGTGTAAAGTACTTAGATAAGAAAATTCAACACTGACACTCAAGGCTCCGGTAATGAAATCTGGGCTCCCAAGCTCAACCTGAACCAAGACTTTATTTCTGGACATTTGCATTTCTACCTAGGCTTCATCTCAGACTTGGGTCTGAGAGTCTTCAATAAGCTGGCATGGCTCCTAGCTTCCACAGTCAACCTTGAATTGCTGGGAGTTATGTGTCTAATTTCCCAGCTTCACAGCATGGCTAGTTATACACACTTACACACACACACACATTCACGCTGAGGCAAACACATACACACACATATCTGGGTACACACACATGTGCATGCCCATGTATGCAATTCTCTATTGAGTATACACACCACATGCTTGCACACATATTCAAGCACACACACACATGCATACAGCACACACTCTCTCTCAAGCACACAGGGATAGACTCTCTGTGTCACACACACACATGCACACACACACATGAACATACACAGAGTTTAACACATACACACATGTGCATGCTCACACACGTAATTCTCTCCTGAGTGCATGCAACACTCTCACATACACATGCGAGAGCATGCACACACATACATATAGCACACGTACTCTCTCTCTCAAGAGCACAGAGTCTCTTGCACTCAGGTATACATACTCTCTCTCACACAGGCAAACACATACACACATGCATGTGGGTACACACACATGTGCATGGTCACACACAGTTCTGTCTTGAGTGCAGGCACCACACTCTCGCATACATACTCGAGTGCACACACACACACACACACACACACACACACACACA
>NC_034606.1:66236045-66258541 GCF_900095145.1 Mus pahari | reverse complement strand
CACACACACACACACACACACACACACACACACACACACCTTCTATGCTTCTGCAATCCTGAGAATTCACTGAGCCCCACACTGGGCCCCAGAACTGTAGGGGTAGGACACCATAGCTTTGGGCAGAGGTAGGAAAATTCTTCTTTCCTCAATTCCTCCCTGAGGCTAGGCTTTGTGGAGAGTTGTCTGGGGCGGGCTCACTGCTCCATCTGCCCATCCCCATCTTGTGAAGTGGCTCCAGGCTTCGGGATGGGACTGCCAACCATAGCCCGATGAATACATGACTCATGCCTCAGCCATCCTCCCTGCGTTTTGTGCAGAGCACTCAAGGGAAGAGCTGCAAAGATGAAGGCACCATTGCTTGCCTACTTCCCTGGGAGCTGCTCAGGATGTGGGGGTTCCAAGTGTTCCAAGATACCGTCTAAGCCAGGATGCAAGCTCAAGCAGCAGAGAGAGGCCCATAATACGGAGAGGTATTCCTCTGTCCTAAGAAGGTGTCCTGTCTGAAGAGGACAAAAGACTTTCCCTATAGATACAGACCCAGAGATGGAACTAGACAGGCAGGTCTTTGGGACTCAGAACAAGGACAGAGAGAGTTCACATGAAGTGCTTGAGAGAGGACCCTGCATCTGTCAAGTTAACCCAGTGTTGACTTGGGCTGTGGTGTTTACAGGGAAGCTGATGAGAGGCCCCGGACTTTGCGATTTGTGCCCTTGGTGTGCCCTGTCAGATGTGCAAAACCACTTTATTTTATTGAGCTATCTTCTATTAAGTATCTTTGCTCAAAGACACACAGGTTGGAGCATGGGACCTGAGGAGAGGATTCTGGGAAGGTGTTGTGGATTTACCTCTTTCTCACCCACGAATCTGTTCATAAAACAGACCCAGGTTCTATGTTCTCCAGGGCAGAGGTGCTGCCTTGCGACTTGTCCCTCTGACAGAGAGGCCAGCTGCTGGGGACCCCATAGCCCTGCATGGGTTTTGCTAATTAAATAGGAGCTAGGTGACATGTCCAGCCATGTCCTGGGAGTGCCCTACAGGAGAGCCCAGGGACTCAGTGTGATCCTGTTCCTCCTGCCCACAGGGATGCCAAGCCGGGGTGGGTCTCCCACTCAGCAGAGGCGTTGGTGCCTGGCTCTCTGTTTGGGTATAAGTAACAGGTTTCTCTGTTGCTTATACCCAACTGATCTGGTGAAGCAGGAGGGTTCACCCTCCCTACCATGGAGGCTTCCACAGAGCTCAGGCAGAGCACTGATTCTCTTGTGAGGCATCCCAACACACCCCCCAGCCTCTGGTCTCTGGCCCTGGGATCAGAGTGTGGCTATTATGACAAGTCTCAGGCCAGCCAGAATGCACTCCAGTCCTGTCAAGCATAGCTTCATAGCATAGACAAAGACTAGGGGCGGGGGTTGGTGTCTAGAAGCTCCTGGAGGGATGGAGCTTCCCCCAGGGCAGTGGGACAGTACCAATGGTGTGTGTGTGTGTGTGTGTGTGTGTGTGTGTGTGTGTGTGTGTTTGGTGGGGCACACCTTGACAGTGATTTTCTAGAAAGGAGGGGTCTCCTAGCAGGAGCACTGCCTCGAGCCCCAAGCTGCTCTTCTTAGGGCTGAGGACATTCATTTCTTGTCGCTAAATGGCAATAAAAGCTAACACTGGCACAGTCCCTGAGACTCTTCAGACAGAGACACCCAAGCCTGTTGCCCAAGACCTGCCAGGCCAGCTTGGGCAGTGATTGGATTACCTCTCAGCAGTCTCGACAGCCAAGGCTCTGGTGAGCCATCACCAGCTCAGCAGACCCTCAGCCCTCAAGAATTATTTCCCACAGCCGTGGTTTCCTCATGGCAACCTCAGGCTCTGTGCAGAGATTCCAATGTCTTACTCCAGTTCTTCCAATGACCTCTCAACAAGTCTCACATCCCTCCTCTCGATTCAGCCAACCGGGTCCAAGAGCCCCGCTTTCCTCTGGCACAGGAAGAGGGGTGATCTCACTCAAGTCCTGAGCCAGAAGGACAGGGCACAGCTTGGGAAGGACACTGGCTAAAATCTAACCAGGGTCCTTTCTTTCATAAGGCGCCACAGGGGATACCAAGAAGTTTTGCAGAAGAGTCTTCTGGGAGCTCTCATTGGAGCAACCGGCAGGCAGGCTGCTGTGCCAGCTGTCTGGTCCCCACAACTTGCTCTGTCTAGTTTCTCTGGCAGTCAGCTCACAGACTTAAAATTCCATTTTCCATGCCTTTGGCCCTGAAGGAGGCTTTGGGCCAGAGATAGAGGAAACACAGCAGTTCCCGCTGCTTGGAACAGGGTGGTTCCCCGTTATAACAGGCCGGCCAATTCTCAACATGTTCCTGCTGAGATTAGGAGCTCCTGCAGGTATGTGTTTGCGGCGGCCTTCGGCCTGTATCGACAGATACGGTGACTCACGTCTTCCCTGGTGGAATAACTGAGAACTTGCTGGAACACAGCTTGGGGGGCATATCGGGGAGGCTGGCAGAGCAGCTCCCCGCAAAGATGTGGCTGCCAGTCGAGAGAATCAAGACTTTTTTTTTTTTGTAAAGGATTACATGGGGTCCCTGGCTTAATAAGCCCCCACACAGGCCTCCCCAGGACAAAGAAATATCAAAAGCAGCACAAAAAGCTGAATTAGGAGGAACTGTGGAGGACTGGACTTGGCCTTGCAGAGAACAGTGTAAAGCCTGGGTGAGGAGACACACATCCTCTGTTCTGTTCTGTTCTGTTCTGTTCTGTTCTGTTCTGTTCTGTTCTGTTCTGTTTGTTTGTTTGTTTGTTTTTGTTTTCTATCTTAAGCTTGGGGCTTGAGGGAGCCTTTCTGGTCTGAATCTTGTCCAGTGATGTCTTGGGTGAATGGACTACTCTTAAAGAAAGCATTGCACAGTGAAGGACTCAATTTTACTTCTCTCTCTGGAATATACCCAAGATTTGAGGCCCTCGGACACCTTGCCAAGAGCTCAGGTCTCTGCAGTACCCACCACACAGCCCAGCATGAGAAGAACAGGTCATTGTCAAGTGCGTGACCTGCTCTGCCCCACAGATAGACAGGAACCCCAAAGCTGGGCTGGCAAAGCAGCGTGAACCAGACTGATCCTGTCACTGGTTCTCTAATGACCGCTAGGACAGTGGCCAGGGACAAATAACCCTTATGTCCTGGCATCCTTCTTGGCTACACACAGCACCCAGATCTGGGGTGACAAGAGGCCCCCCAAAACATGCTGCCAGGACACCAGCGCTATTAGGAAGGGTTATTCCTAACTGAGCAGAGCCTGCTGGGAGCAGCATTTACACCCCACACCACTGTGCAGGTGTGCTGGGTGAGCTCACAGCTGCCCCCCAGGCATGCCCAGCCCACTAATCATTCACAGCTCGACAGCTCCTCTGCCCAACCCACTTCTAAGGGAATAAAAGGGGACCTCGAATCTCCTAAGTTACAGAGCCACCCACAGCGTCCTGTTGAACGCCAACCTCGCCAGCACCTCCCCGCCACCAGCACCCCGCGTTCTTGCTCCTCCAGGAACCATTATGTCTCGCCAGTCCAGTGTGTCCTTCCGCAGCGGGGGCAGCCGCTCTTTCAGCGCCTCCTCTGCCATCACCCCATCTGTCTCTCGTACGAGTTTCAGCTCGGTGTCCCGCAGTGGTGGTGGTGGTGGTGGCAGGATCAGCCTTGGGGGTGCTTGTGGAGCCGGGGGCTATGGCAGCCGGAGCCTGTACAATGTGGGGGGCTCCAAAAGGATATCCTTCAGCTCTGGCGGAGGCAGCTTCAGGAACCAATTTGGTGCCGGTGGCTTTGGCTTTGGAGGAGGAGCCGGCAGTGGATTTGGTTTTGGTGGTGGAGCTGGTAGTGGCTTTGGCTTCGGTGGTGGAGCTGGCTTTGGTGGTGGCTATGGGGGAGCTGGCTTCCCAGTGTGCCCCCCTGGAGGCATCCAAGAGGTCACCGTCAACCAGAACCTCCTCACCCCTCTGAACCTGCAAATCGACCCCACCATCCAGCGGGTCAGGACTGAGGAGAGGGAGCAGATCAAGACCCTCAACAACAAGTTTGCCTCCTTCATCGACAAGGTGAGACATGGTCCTTCCTAGAGCTGCCTGTGAGTCTGCAGGGAATGCTGAACAGAGGTGGAGAGAAGAAGTTTCAGACTTGGCTCTGATGTTGCCTGTGTTTCTAGTTAATCCTCTGTCCTGGTTTGTGTTCCTCTTCCGTTAGACTGGCATCTGGAAATCAGGGTCAGAGTTCCTCCCCTCCAGAGGTTGCCCCATAAGGGTGTCTGATCCCAATGGACTGAGATGATCTATGGACTCACATAACAGGATTGTAGTGAGCCCTAAGTGTCTATAGAGCAGTCTAAGAGGGTTTTCAGCCCCCGTGAATAGTTAGACTACATCTCATCCACCTACTACTGGGCTGGCTGTCCCCTATCTTTCCGAAAAGGATGATGTTGGGAGCATCCGTGCCGATTGTCCCTCACAGGTCACAGGCCAGGCACTGAACACAAGATTTGGTGGGACAGCATGTGACAGGTGGCACACTAGTGAAAACACCACAGAAGCCTCAAACCCAAACCTTCCCCCCCACACACTCTGCCCCACCAGGTGCGGTTCTTGGAGCAGCAGAACAAGGTCCTGGACACCAAGTGGGCCCTGCTGCAGGAGCAGGGCACCAAGACCATAAAGCAGAACCTGGATCCGTTGTTTGAACAGTACATTAACAACCTCCGCAGACAGCTGGATGGGGTCCTGGGGGAGAGGGGTCGCCTGGACTCAGAACTGAGGAACATGCAGGACCTGGTGGAGGACTACAAGAACAAGTGAGCTGTGATGTGGGAGAAAGAGGCATCAGGGTCTTCATTGTACCGGATATGCCCCATAGCCAGACTGTGGCCTCTGTCTTCCCCACAGGCTAGCAGCATGCATTACACCACTAAGAATAGCTTCAAGTCTGTCCAGAGAGTCCCAGCCCCAGGCTCAGGTCCCTCTACAAAGCATTTACCCACCCGCCCAAGTAGCAGCGTGTGCCCCTAGCGCCACCTGGAACCATCACCCTCTGAGGCTTTCTTCCCAGTGCCCTCAAAACACACAGCACTGTGTTTGATAGTTACTGGGAGCTGATGGCAGAATCCCCCTGCTTGGTGGCTCCAAGAATTCCTTTAGCTGCATAAATCAGATACTGATTAAAGGGGCTGCCAGTGTTTTGTTTCTTGGCTTATGGGTCTGACGGTGCTGGAGAGCGAACTCAGGAATGTGTGCATGCTGAGCAATGCTCTCCCAAAAGCTATACCTCCACTCCTGCAGGATTATGGGTGAAACAGGATAATAGCAATGATGCTGGAATGAGCTTTTGGCAGGCAGCTTCAGAAAAGGCAGCATAGTACAGGGGCTGGGGGCTTGCCCGAGGCTCATGGTGTCCCATACTTGTCTGCCTGTGAGATGTGAGCAGCCTCTTTCTAGTGTGAACGGTTGCTCACCATGACTGCACAGATACCTTTTTCTGACCCTTGTGCTCTGACTCATCCTTCCCATCCCTTTGACCACCAGGTATGAGGATGAGATCAACAAGCGTACCACGGCTGAGAATGAGTTTGTGATGTTGAAGAAGGTGGGTGTGGCGAAGAGAAAGCAGCAGCCCTGGGCTATGCTCTCCTGGAGGCGGAGCCACTTGAGGTAGGTGCATGTGGGTCCATGCCAATCATCTGTGTTCCTTAGGATGTGGATGCTGCCTACATGAACAAGGTGGAGCTGGAGGCCAGGGTCGATGCCTTGATGGATGAGATCAACTTTATTAAGATGTTCTTTGATGCGGTGAGCAATTAACCCAAATTTTCCCTGTGGGTATTTTATTATGACACAATAGATGGGAAATTTGAATGAAACTCACGTTAAATAAAAGAGTCAGATGACTAACTTCAAGGGTCCCCGTAGGAGCTGTCCCAGATGCAGACACACGTCTCTGACACCTCTGTAGTCCTCTCCATGGACAACAACCGCAGCCTGGACCTGGACAGCATCATTGCTGAGGTCAAGGCCCAGTATGAGGACATTGCCAATCGCAGCCGAACAGAGGCCGAGTCCTGGTACCAGACCAAGGTAGGTGCTTGCCTGAGTGAATATCCCTGAGAGAGAAGATGCGCCTGCATAGAGCTGTCTAGGATTCCAGACCATAGCAATGCTAAGGGAAGGCCTCACAGGGTAGGTTGCAGGAGGAGCCAGCTATCTATTTTCCACAAAGCCTAGGGACTGGAGAAAATTTCATGTCAGTAGCTTTAGAAAAACCAAGACTCTCAAGAAATTACTTAAGAACAGCCCTTTCTTGAAAAGGTCTAAATCGGCTCCAGACCCAGGGGATTCCACCACTGACTACCTCCTGGCAGTTCCTGCCTGTGCACCTGGGAAAGAGCATCCCATCCCACCTTAACTGTGTCCTTCCTCTCTTGTGGTGGCTTTAGTATGAGGAGCTGCAACAGACAGCTGGCCGCCATGGCGATGACCTGCGAAACACCAAGCACGAGATCTCTGAGATGAACCGGATGATCCAGAGGCTGAGATCTGAGATCGACAACGTCAAGAAGCAGGTAGGGAGGACAAAAGGAGGGCCCATTTGATACACACACACACACACACACACACACACACACACACACACACACTCACACACACACATACCTCTCATACACACACCTCTCTCTCACACATACACTCTCTCTCTCACACACACACACCACATATACCACCCCCCACACTCACATACACATACCTCTCACACATACCTCTCTCTCACACACACTCACACATACACACCACATATACCACCCCCCACACTCACACACACACACTCACACATACCTCTCTCACACACACTTTAACACACACTCACACACTCTCACACACACTCACACATACACTCACATACTCTCACACACACTCACACACACATACAAACTCACACACACTCACACACATACACTCACACATACACACTAACACACTCACACACCACACATATATCACACACACCCACACACATACTCACATACACTCACACTCACACTCACACATACACACTCACACACATACACTCACACACACACTAACACACACACCACATATATACCACATCCACACCCACTCACACAAACACACTCACACAAACATACTCACACACACACACACCATCACACATATGCCACACACACACACACACACACACACACACACACACACACCTGCCCCCACAGCTGTAACAGTTCACAATGTTGCCATATTCCACCACTCACTTGAGCCACGATAGATACTGAGTTCATATATTGAGTTCTTTCTAGGTCTCCCCATTTGGTACATCCGACTTAGGCTCTCAGAAAAGGATAGTGTGGGACAGTTCAACTACCCACGTGTCCTCATTGCTCCCTTTCTCTCTGCAGTGTGCCAACCTCCAGAACGCCATTGCTGAAGCTGAGCAGCGTGGGGAGCTGGCTCTCAAAGATGCCAGAAACAAGCTGACAGAGCTGGAGGAGGCCCTGCAGAAGGCCAAACAGGACATGGCCAGGCTGCTGCGAGAGTATCAGGAGCTCATGAACACCAAGCTGGCCCTGGATGTGGAGATCGCCACCTACAGGAAGCTGCTGGAGGGCGAGGAGTGCAGGTGAGGGCTGTAGCGTGGCCTCCAGAATGGAGAGTTTGATGAGGAATGACAGATACACATGCAAATGGCTGAACATCCTCCGGGTTCACTCTGACATGTGGGGATTCCGCGGGCCTTGACTTGGGTCTTTGGCTTACTGCCATTTCACGTGCTTGGACGCTGTCCTCCTCAACTAAGATGTGTCCTGCACCGTGTCTCCTGTCTGCTTTTGCCCACATTCTTTACCAGACCTGGCGTCTCCATCACACCCACCTTCACACCACCCTCCATCTTCCTCATTCTCCTGGAACATCTTTCTCAGGGAAGCGCTTGCTGACCTGGACTCACGACCTCTGGGCTCTCCAGCTACTGCATGTTCTTCACTCTTCTGGCCCAGGCAATGGGTGGCTGTGAGGCATCCCCTTCTGGTTTGAGGTCTCACACCAGGATCCTAGGAGGCAAACCCCGCTCCCCACACATTCATATGTGCTGGTGCTCACTCTGGCTTTCCATAAACTGGGTGAGAGAGGGTGAAGATTAGGGTGTTACTCTGACAGCCTCGCTCTGGGCCATGTCGTTGTCTTTGGGATGACCTTCCAGAGAGCATGTTCTCTGCTTCACTGCGGTGTAATCCACCCTAACCATGACAATGACAGTCGTGTTATTTATGTGTGTGTATGTGTGTGTGTGTGTGTGTGTGTGTGTCTTTAACTCTTTAACTCTTACCCCATCTTTATGTCTTTCAGGCTGAGTGGGGAAGGAGTTGGACCAGTCAACATCTGTAAGTAACTTTAGAGTGTCAACTCAGAACCCTGCTGTCTCTAGATGATAGACATTCCCCATCACAATAAATGAATATCAGATAGCTCAAAAGTGAGTGGTGGAAGGACAGAACACAGGCAGGGGCATGAGGCCATGGAGCTCCTACTGTATGCATACACATTGGACCTTGTCCTAAACCCTGATCTCTACCAAGTACCTGGCTCCCTGCCTTGCCTCTTGGGTCATCAGTTTTCTGTCAGGGACCCCAATTCTGCTACTTTGTGAAAAAAGGCCATGTATAACACTATTTCCCAGGTGGGATTAAACATGTTAGGTATGTGGGATAAATATGACAGACCCGCCTCACTCATTTCTTTCTCTTTCTTTTCCACAGCTGTTGTCACAAACAGTGTCTCTTCTGGCTACGGAGGAGGCAGCAGTATTGGTGTTGGCAGTGGCTTTGGTGGTGGCCTTGGCAGCGGCTTTGCTGGTGGTCTTGGCCCACGCTTCACCAGGGGCGGTGGGGGTCTTGGTTTGGGTAGTGGGCTAAGTGTGGGGGGCTCTGGCTTCAGTGCAGGCAGCAGTCAAGGAAGCATGAGCTTCGGCAGTGGTGGCGGCAGCGGCTCCAGTGTCAAATTTGTCTCCACCACCTCCTCCTCCCGGAGGAGCTTCAAGAGCTGAGAAGAGCCTGCTGCAAGGCCCTGGCCCTCACGGGCAGCCCCAGGCCCTCAGAGACTGCTTCTTCTAGGCAGTCCCCCAGGCCTCATCTTCTTTTTCTGGAGAGTAGTCTAGACCACGCCTGCTGCAGAACCACATGCTTTGGTTCCTGGAAGGGAATGAATCCCAACCTCTGGCCTCCCCATGGCTCGGTTCTACATTTGTGTTGCAAGTCAGTACCTATACATGTTCTTTAGTGATCCAGGCACCCAAAATATTGCAGAATGTAAGCCACCAAAGCAGAACCCCACCCCTACCCTGTTACCCACCTAAATTTTGTCCTGGTTCTGACTTCCTCCAGAGTGTGTCGAATAAAATGCTTTTATAATAAGCCCCTGAGTGGAATGGTTTCTCTCCAGGTCTACAATCATCCTAGAAACTCCTCAAGGTGGACTGGTCCAGGAGTGCTTGGTTTCTTTGATGATTTCCAGGGAGGATGGGGAGGAGGATGGAGGAGGGAGAGGACAATAGAAAATGGGGGGAGGACAGGAGGAGGGAGGATGAGGGGAGGGAAGATGAGGGGAGGGGGGATAAGGAGAGTGTGGGGGGAGGAAGGGAGAGGGTAGGGAAGGTGGGGGAGGATGGGGGAGGGAGAATAGGGAGGGAGGTTGGGGGAGTGGGGGAGGCTGGGGGAGTAGGGTAGAATGGAGGTGTGGAGGGAGGATGAGGGGAGGGAGGATGAGGGGAGGATGGGGAGGGAGGATGGGAGGCAGGGTGGGGGAAGAATGGGAGGGCTATGGAGAGTGGCACCACAGACTGTCCACAGAACAGAGGTAGTCAAGGAAGCCGCAGAAGCTCAGACAATGAGGCAGTCTCTGCAGGGCACGAAGGACAGTGTCCACCGAACCATACTTGGGTAGATCTTAGAGCCCTCTGTTAAAGAAGGAGGGTATTTAAGGCAGGTTGAGTGATAAGAAACAGATAAACAAGCTTAAACAAAGTGGGCAAATGGACTTAATTAAGGCTGGTAAATGAAGACTCTTATGACACAAACCTCCAAAGGCGTCAAAGATGCTGGGCTTTTTTCTAAGACCACAAAGACCAAGAGGGTCCATGCACTTCTTGTTAGCATCAGTATACTTCATAGTTCACCAAGTAATGTGCTTTACTCGAGAAGGCAGGGCCTCAGTGTGAGAGGGAGCTGGAGAGGGAGTTGGAGAGGGAGAGGTGGCGCTCCCTCTCTATATGAGCTCCCTTGCATTCATGCCTGAGTGTCTGTATAAAACGGGTCTGTCTCTTTAAGGATGTCTGGGAAGCCATGTTGTGACTCTTCTGAGGTGAAGACTTAAAATAGGTACAGGGCACTACGAACCAAATTTGTGAGCAGTGCCGATCGGCTGAATCAGCACTTTGAGCAACGTCGTCGGTTGCACCAACTTTATTGCTGTGAGCCCAAGGCTGTGGAACTCCATGGTGCAGAATAATCCCTGTTTTCCTAGGATGAACAGAGGCCCAGCTGGGTTATATGGAGTAGGAGAAAACCATTTCTTCTTACGTTGATCCCATGAAGCTGACCTCTGAACATTGGCTTTCCCATTGACTTTCATTTACACTGAGACAGCTATTTTAACTTTGAAAGGAAGGCCTGGTGGAGTCCAGTTCTTTTAACACAGCTTGTGGATGTCAAAGACTTAGTCTACTGACTCAGACCATGGTGTTTTAAGAGATGATGTAACTGCAGGGCACTAGGAATCAGTACTTCAGAGGCAGGCGAGTTCTCCTTCGGATTTAGTCGCTATAATCCCCAAGGGTACAGAGGTATCCTGCTTTTGTCTAGTAGAACCCTCACATAGAGGTATAATTGAGCCAAGTGTGGTGCGACACACCTTTAATCCCAGCACTCAGGAGGCAGAGGTAGGCGGATTTCTGAGTTCGAGGCCAGCTTGGTCTACAGAGTGAGTTCCAGGACAGCAAGGGCTATACAGAGAAATCCTGTCTCGAAAAACAAAAACAACAACAACAAAAAAAGTATAATTGAAGTTCAATTGAAGCTCCAACAATGGACTAAAGTCATGAAGGTCTGTCATTTGGAGTATTTTAGCAGATGTGAATGTAATTTATAACCAGCGAGCTAAAGGCTCAAAAAAGCCAGTCGGCACACCTTTTGATCTTTTTGCAGTGTAAATTATTTTATAGCTGCTGGGATTTCTACTTATATCAAATTGTGGGATCTTGTTTCACTATTCTGTCTCCCTCAATTTCAACTCCACTCCCTCCCTAGCTCCTCAATTTCAACTCCTCTCCCTCTCTTCTTTCCGGTTTGTGGATGTGCTGTGGCAAGACTGGGATCTTCATGTTGATCTACATCTTTCTCTGGAAAGGCCTATATCATTTTTACCAGGGTGAGGGGCTTCTGCCACAGAAATAATTGTGTGATTCCTTGGTTTGCTTCTGTAACCCAGAGGAAAATTTTCTCTTACTCTCCTCTGAGGTTGAGAAGCACTAGTAGCCGCCAATGAATGTTATAGGCCCTGCTCCAGTTTGGTATCAGCATGACATGTAGTAGTCACTCTAGGCCACCAGCCAATGGGACCGTTTACTGAAAGGTTTAATCAGTCCTTTGCTCCATAATTGGAGGGTTGTGCCAGCTGAAACGTACAACCAACAGTCAGGGTGAGGGATGTTTCACCGAGCTTCACACCAGACCTGTTTTACAGTAGAACCAGCAAACAGAGCTTGGTATGGGTGAGGCGTGTAGATGGTTTTGGACTGGGACACAGAACTCAAAGATATTTTAATGAGAAACCCAACCCTACAAGTCTGCTCTTAAGCGGCAATGACTCTGTCTTGTGATTCAGATCAATGAGATCTATAAAGTGGAACTTACAGATGTAACCCAGAGCAACAGAGATCCACGTGTAAAGCCTGCCACACGCACAGTGTGCAGCTCCAGCTCACCAAGGCCTCACAGCAGCTTGAAGAGCACACTGCAAGCTGACACAGAGCCAGGTCTCAAGCCACAGCAAGAGACAGAAGACCATCATGGTGGTACAGTTGGGGAATGACAATCAGGGGGGAAAGTCACCGACCCACCCCGAAGACTGTCCTGAACCCTTTTAGCATCTAGACCCTTGCCCACCTGTGATATCTGTGGGAATTTACTCAAAGATGAACACAGGAAAGGTGACAACAGTTCTTCCTTACCCAGAGGAGAACTGAGCCCTCAGAGCCAATCGCTGTCTCTCAGATGGGAGAGACAGATGATGGCAGAGAAGTCCAGTTTGCTGGGACCCTCCAGGAGGAAGATCAAAACTCTACTGGAGCAGGGTAGCTCCAGGGATGGGAAGCAGCCATGCTTTAGTGAATTTTGCCTCTAGGGGTTCTACCAAGTCTGTGTAGGGAAGACTGGAGAAGAATCCCCTCTCACCTCCAGCAGGGGGAGTGGAAACTGTTTTGAATCAGTCAGAGTTCTGTTCTTACCTGCCTGCCCCTCTCTGGAGCTCTGAACAAAAGATTCAGTCACAATGGATTGTTCTTCTGTAATGGGATGCCTCAGATGGGCTCCTCAGAAGGCAGGGCATGGCTATGAATCCTTGCATTAGTGTTCTCTGAAATGAGACTATAATAATAGAACCCAGCAAAATAGAAAGGAGAAAAAAAACAAAACAAAACCAAAGGACTCAGGAGAAAATGGACAGAAGATGCTAAAACTCTGGTCGTGAGAATATGAAGCTATAGAAAATGTGACACTCAGTAGGACTGGAGTGAGAACAAGCGGCCTCCTAGCAAGGACCACACAAGTAACTTCTTCAAAGAACTTCTTCACTCTGGGTCAGGAAGAGAGTGGAACGAGATAGTCACTATTGGAAGAAACAAAGCCCACTAATCCAGAAATTCTGTTTGTTTGTCTGTTTGGTTGGTTTTTTGAGCTCTGGCTACACAGAGAGTTCAAGAATCTTGGAACTCACTTTGTAGACCAGGCTGGCCTGGAACTCAGAAATCTGTTGGTCTCTGCCACCGGAGTGCTGGAATTAAAGGCACGTGCCACCACTGTCTGGCTGAAGTTCTGTATTTTTTTTTTTTAAAACCTTCTCTACAAAAGTGAAGGACAGTCAGGCTTGGTGGCTCACACTTATAATTCTATCACTAAACAGATTCATGGAGGGGGATTGCAAATTTGAAGCCACCCATAGCAAGTTCAGGGCCTGCTCAGGCAACTTGGTCAGACCCTGTCTCAAAATTGGAGAATGCTTTTTGAAATACTGGGGATGTAGCTCAGTGGTAAAGCACCTGCTTAGTATGTGCAAGTCCTGGGTTCAATCCCCATGGGGGTGGGGGGAAAGAGAGAGAGAGAGAGAGAGAGAGAGAGAGAGAGAGAGAGAGAGAGAGAGAGGGAAAGAGGGAGACAGAGAGAGAGATGGAGACAGAGACAAAAAGACAGAACCAGAGAAAGAGACAGAGAGAGTGCAGAGAGATAGAGACAGAGAGACAGACAGTGCAGAGAGACACACAGAGAGACACAGAGAAATAGACTTCGTTAGACAAATAACAATGGTGGAATGTGCTGCCACAGTCCTGCCCTGGAAGAAACATTAACACCATTTCTGCACTTAGTAGGAACTTTGTAGAGGTCAGAGACAGATCTACGTTAAGGAAAGACACTGGAGAGGGAATAAGCAAAGGAAGCTTTTGTATTTTCCTTCTGCATTGATCCAACAGTCTGCTCAAAATTATAACTGCGACAATGTCTTCAGTGTGTTTGTAATGTATGAGTGCAACCATGACAGCCATGTGGAAGACAGGAGGAAGGCGATACTACTCCATGGCCATTACAAAGAACTTGCAGTGGCCCTGAACTGAGACCACGTCCTTTGAACGTAGCCATGACAGCAGATGTGTGGTGCCCCCTGTGTCTCAGCGAGGCCCCATGAGCCCCTCCCTCAACTTGTTTTATAAACTCAAGGCAATCTCAAACTCTTAGCAAGATATTTTGTTTAGATTATCAATGTCTTTTCAAAAGTTGTTATGTAGATGCGAAGAGCGGAGATCAGCCCAGCGTGGTACCAGACAAGAACAAAGGCTAAACTGTGGTCATCTCTGGCTTTGACTGGTGCAGAGCCACAGGAATCAAGACCATGTGGCCTGTGAAAGAATAAACAATTAGGGAAATGGACCACAATGCTGAGCTCCTAACTAGTCCCACAAAAAAATCTAATCAACCAGCCCTTGACAAAGACACTAAGGTACTCCGGTAGAGCAAGGAGTCTTTACAACAGAGTTCTGCAACAACTGTGTATCCATTTGCAAAACAACAATAATCTAGGTACAGACCTTGCATTTTCCACAAAATTAACTGAAGTTGTTCATAGCACCTAATGTAAAGTGTAAAACCATGGAATTCCTACTAGTAGCAAAGGAGAGAACCCAGACAACCTTGGGCAATGTGTGATATAACAAAAGAAACATTGAAGAAATTGCTGATAAGCTGAGCCTCATTATAATTAAAATCCTGAGCCAAGACAATGGGCTGTCAAGCCACAGACTGGAAGAAAATATTTTCAAAAACCATATCCAATAAGGGATATAGACCATAACAGAAAATGTACAATGAATTCTAAAAGCTCAACAATAAGAAAACAAACCACTCCGCTATAAATGCATTAGTGAACTTATAGGACGCATCACTGAATTATGCATAATTAATAATGTATAATCAGATGGCAAGTAAGCATAGGGGTGCTATTCAATATCACACATACGTCATAGAACTGCAAATGAGACATTACTGTTTGCCACCCAGCGCCTTGGCAATACTATGAACAAGCAGTGGTCTCAGTCAAAACTGATGGAGACACTAAGTACAGCCACGTTGGAACAGAATTTGGTAGTTTCTCACAAAATTAAATATACTTGTACCAGAAATCTAGCAATCATATTCCCTGGCATTTGCTCAAATGAGCTGAAAGTACATGCCAATTCAAGAGCCTCCACATGGGCTTTTTTTTTTTTTTTAAAGATTTATTTATTTATTTTATGTAAGTACACTGTAGCTGTCTTCAGACACTCCAGAAGAGGGAGTCAGATCTTTTTACGGATGGTTATGAGCCACCATGTGGTTGCTGGGATTTGAACTCCAGACCTTTGGGAGAGCAGTCAGGTGCTCTTACCCACTGAGCCATCTCACCAGCCCCTCCACATGGGCTTTTAAAGCAACAGTATTCCTAAATATCTAACCACGGAAGAAACCCTAATATCCTCCAGTGGGTGAACAGATAAACTGTGGTATATCAAGAAAATAAATATTATTCAGGATTAAAAGAAGATATCAATCCATGAAAATACATGAAGACAACTTAAATGTACATTACTAAATGTAAATGGGTGATCTGAAAAGGTTATATTCTGAAGCATATCTATCTATCTATCTATCTATCTATCTATCTATCTATCTATCTATCTATCATCTGTCTATCTGTGTATCTATATACCTATCATCCATCTCTCTGTCTCTCTGACACTCTCTGTCTCTGTCTGTCTGTCTGTCTGTCTGTTTCTTTTTCTCATCTATCATGACATTCCACAAAAGGACCAGAAAGGCTAAAAGGTCAGTGGCCAACCATAACACAAAGCAGAAGAGGATAGCTGAGTGAATCATGGGGTTTGGGTTTTAATCATAGGATTTTTCTGAATTAATGGAATCCCATCATTGAGTATTCTTCAAGACTCACAGAAGAGACACCAGCTGGAATGGCCCTAAAACTTACCATGATCCTCAGGTATCAAGGATGCTCATTCACAGTAACCATCATACCACCTGACTGGAGAGTGAGCACAGTGGGGCAGAGGCTGCACACGGCTCAATCTTGTTATGAACCAAAACGATGCTTTAAGAAGGGATGTCTGCTTTCAAAAATGGTGTAACTGCTTTTGAAAACCAATACACATTCACTGTCAATGCACAAGTTCCATTTAAGCAAAGTGGATATTTATGTTCACGGAAATACTAGTGTCTTCAGCCCCCTTTATTCAAGGAAACCCCTGGCTGGAAATATCTCAGGAATTCATAAATAGGAATGTGTTAATTGACCATGACATATTCATACACCACTCAGCTACAAAACCCAGTGATCTAGAAACGTTTTGTTGAGTGATAAAGCCCAAACACACAATGAGTCTACTACTACAATAAATTTATATATATAACATAATTTTGGCTGGAGAAATCAAATGTTTTCTTGGAGCAGTGAATTCACAGGGAAAGAGCCTGAAGTATTTTTCTGGAGTGATGGGAATAAATATTCTATGTTTTGTTGGTATGTGGGTTATAGAGATGTATGAGTTCATCAGAATAATTTGAGTTCCACACACTTAAGATCTGTACATTTCCTTATGTGAAAACTGTACCTCAATAAAATGCGGGTTTAAAAGAAAGGGAAATCCAATTTCCCATTTCTGTAGTGGAGACAGGCAGAAAGAAGTATTCTGGAAATGGAATCCAGATTTGCGAGTCGACCAAGCGACTGCAGGGCGCAGACTTTCCTAATCACATCATTGAGCATTCCTCTTGCCAGATTAGAAAGATCCAGGCTATTTCTTTCCAGTCGCTGAGGGAGGGCAAGGCATGAGGCGAAGGAAGCAGGCCGATCCCTCAGAGGCTTAAGTTGCAACATAAGTGCCACAGACCTGTGCCAGAGTTATCAATGATCTGTCATTAATCCCAACCTCAGGCTTCAAGTGAGATCATAAAGCCAGAAGGAGTTGTTGGATGCCAGGGAATCCCAGTGCCAAGGCCAGGAGTTTTGCTGTCTAGGGTATTTGTACTTAAGGACCCAGTCAGGATTACTGAAAATTGTCCCAATGTGGAGAAATAACCCATTATGTTCAAAAGGCCATATTCCCTCCCAAACTCCCTAATTTGCATTATTAAGACGTGGTTCCCTAAGACAACTTCACCTGCCCACTTCCATTACGAAAGCCTTTTGTATTTCATTGGCAGACTGTTAGAGAATGCCGCCCACCCCTGACTCCCCTACCCACTACATTTTTGAAAGCCACACAAGGTGGTAAGACTGAGCCTGTAGTGGTAACTGGGGAGACAGAATACAAATGAGGTAAGGATTAGAGAAACACTAATTAGGACACTGATTAGGGGACCAGTCTGCTTGAAGGTTGTCCTTTCCCTTCTGAGCCTTGGCTTGGCTTATTTTAATCTTGGACATATGAGGTATGCTTGCCACCTCCCCTGGGTGGTGCCCTGCCCATCCGGGCACCTGCCCTAGGGTCCTTGCCCCTCCCATCCAGGCACCTGCCCTGGGCTGGTCCTGTCACTCAGCTTTCTACCTTCCCAGTCTCTCTGAAATCTTCAGTCTCTCCTTTTACCTTAGATCAAGATACAGTATCCCTCCAACTAGTTTCTCCATGTCGACCAGACAAGCCACAAGCTGTCTCTACCTTTCAAATATGTTCTCAGTTCCAAGCCCAAGTCCCAAGTCTGCATTTCTTAATGTTCTAAACAATTACTATCATAGGGACAAAGTGGATAAAAAACAAAAAACAAAAAAACCCAGAACCAGAACACTTTCAAAATGTTTCTCCTGTAACAAAGTTCTCTATGAACAGATGCCAAAATCAATCAATAAGAGAATGATCAGAGACAGTTCTATGACTGTACAGGCATGTGTGCCCCTCATGGTACAGGGCAGTTGTCAGTCCTGCAGGCAAACAGATGTCCTCAGTACATCCTGGACCCCTCTTGTCACATGCTACTTTGGGTGGTGTAAACAGAAGTCACAATAGTTCTCTTCTTTGTAAAGAAAGGGTTCAGGACACATCTCAGCCTCAAAAAATCCCATTGGGTAACATCTGGGGACTAGGGGGTCACAGTTCAGAGGTAGCTTGGTGCTCGAAACCAAATGTCTCTTGAAGCACTGTAGAAAATGTCTTTGCTGTGATGCCTTGACTCCTCAGTTGACCTGATGCAAAGCCACATCCCAGTGGAAAAAAGTTGCCAGAGACTTCTTTAGTTGTAGTCAGAACTACTCAGGATTTTTGATATGCAACCTGAATTTTTTTTTCTGCAAAAAAGCTATGTGTGTCTGTCTGTCTGTCTTTTTCATTGTACGTCTCTCTTTGTGTGTGTCTTTCTGTCCATCTCTGTGTGTGTGTGTGTGTGTGTGTGTGTGTGTGTCTGTCTGTCTGTCTGTCTGTCTGTCTGTCTCTCTCTCTCTCTCTCTCTCTCTCTGTGTGTGATTTCTAATACAAGGAGACTGAAGTTTAGTGTGTATCAGGTGTTGTGACTTCCTGATACGCTTGGTATGTAGCATCAACCTGCTCATCCCACCCCTGGAGCTGCTGGCGCTGTTCTCACACGTGCCTGCAGCTGCATGTGTATTTCTTTCTCTGTGGGATTCCCTGGGAACAGTATCATCTGCCCTGTGGTTTGTGGGATTATGTGCTTAGTCCTAAGCTTTCCATGATCATCAACGGGCTCCACCCAGGGAGGCTGAAAGACAAGGCAAGTCATCTTGAGGCGACTTTCCCTGAGCTTCGGCTTCAACATCTCCCTTGTACCCACCTTCATGCTGGGAACAAAGTGAGCAGTGCAGGCTACCCTCTGGCCAAGAACAGGGCATTCTACATTCCATGACCACCAAAGGCAGCTGTGGGCTGGACTGTCTTCCAGCACAGAAAAGAGGCTGGCTTCAGCAGCTTGCCAGGGAGGAGGCATCTGCCGTTGAGTTACTCATGCCAATGCTTCTCCCCCACATATTTGCCTGAACTATCACCCTTTGTTCTCATCTTATTATGAAAGGTCCTCACCCGGCTCCTCTGGGAAACAGAACTGCTTGGGGTGACACTGTGGGGCATGACTCAGGGCCACCAGAGAGAGCTCAAGCAAGTCTTTATCCATTCAGGAGTCCCTACTGCCTAGAAGGCCTGTGGATAATAAAGCAGGGAGGGGGTAAAGTCAGGTGTGTTGGCACAGGCCTTTAAGTCCAGCATTGTGAGTTCAAGGCTAGCCTGGTCTACTTGGAGAGATCTAGGCCAGCCTGGTTTACATAGCTTTAGATCAGCCAAGGCTACATAGTGAGCTCCTGGTTTTTGTTTGCCTTAGGAAGGGGTTAAGACTGGAGTCTAGGAAGAGAGAGAAACAGCCCAGTCCTGACAGACAATGAGAACATGAAGGTCAAGAGAGACAAGCGTGAGCTTATCCTTGAAGGCTTGTGGGGCTGAGAGTAATCAGAAACGGAGCTCCTGGTGTGTGCACACATGTGTAAGTATGCTTGCACACATGAACGTGTCTCCTCCTGGAGCCTCCTCTCAGTCTTAAAGTCCTCATTGCCCATGAGCCATCTCAGATAAGGTCACTGGAACTGGTTCTCAGAGAGCTCCCTAGCAGCTGACCGAGAAGATTTGATTTAAATATTTTAAACAAAATTACCTTATTCTAATTAGCTAACCAATAAAGACATCATACAGCCAGTTTAAGAAAATCACTCAGACACTTGCCCCACCAATGGGATTTTACCTTAGAATATGCCTTATCCATTGACCAACACGAAAGACTGTGTCTGGAAATCAAATGACACTTTATACTTCCAGTGCTATTTGGAGTATATGCCAAGCCTGTGGTCAGATATAAGGCTGGAGTTAAACCAAACTTCGACAGGCTCAGGGACTAAAAGTCAGGTTCCTGATGCAACCAAAGGACACACTTTATTTGAGGGTATCACCCTAAAATATACAAAGTGATGCCGTTGCCAGGTTAGTGGCAGCGTGTCCCTGCACATACACAGAGACAGAGACCCAGTAGAGGATGAGCAGGTATCCTGGTTCTAAAGAAGGGACTGTAGCCTATTGGGGTTGTGCCACACCCATGTTCTCTGACCACACAACACAGCTTCTGCAGGCAGTAGGGTGGGTGTCCTGTCAGCTGCATTGCTGGTGGGTGCAGGGACATCCAGGTCCTCGTAAATATGGCACAAACTTGCAATAATGACTTTGTTTCTCCCACTGTCCTCCAACACCACCCCAGTCCCCGACTCCCCCCTCCCCCAGCGCACACACATATATGTTGTACCTGTGTTCAAGTTCCTGAAGCTTCTCGTGGATTTCTACACATCAGACTTCTTCAAGTTCCCTTTTAATAGTGGTACTAGCTTATCCTCACTGAGAATGTCTGTGTCAGATACCATTCCAAGACCCTCATGGGAAGGAACTTTCTCACCTCAGCTTCACAACACTGTCCAATTTCCTGTCTTGTGTATGGGCATAAGAGTAAGCACAAACGGTTGGTCCAGCAGTTTGCATATGAGTACAGGAGAACCTGCTCTGTCTGACCCCAGGGCTCAAGCTCTGTACCAGGGGTTGGCAAAGGATTTCCTTGAAGGAGAATGTGTAGGGAATTCTCCTGGCTTTGCAAATTAGTCTTGGTTGCCATGGTGTGGAGCAGTTAGAGACACTGAAATAGCCACAGACTAGGGAAGGGGGGTGCCACATGCTTCATCAACTGGCTTCCTCCCCTTGCAGCCCTGTCACACCCAGGGCCCCTAACTCGGGAGAGTAGAGAATCAGAGCTCCAAACCAGGAGGGCACTTGTTTCCCAGAACTGGGTGGAAGCGCATTCTTGGTGAAGAATTGTGCAACAGGGTGGAGGGAGGGCAGCTGTTTCCGTTGTCTGAGGAAGGTATCTCTCTCCTGTCAGACGCTGAGTTAGCACCTTTGAGGGGTAGGGAGCTTCCTACCTTCCTGGGTGTTGGATCCTAGTGTGTCTGAGAACTGCAATTGAATTCAAAACAGTAACAGGACCTTACGCAGGCACTGCTCAGCGTGGGAGTTAGCCTTTCCTCCTACAGCAGCATCTCCAGCTACATCTTCTCAGGGAACAACAAGCCTAGAATTGTTCTGTTTCCTTCATGCATGGTTCCTAACACGTAGATTGGAACAAGTGAACCTCGCTCCCCTGGAAAGCAAGCTTTCCTTTGAAATTTGGCTTTTCAAGGAGCGAGACTAGAAAAATAAATTGCTATCTGACTTATGAAATCACCACACCTGTAAGGGCACATCTCAGTGATTCATTGCTGGCTTCCAGGCCTCTCGACTTTCTCTGCACATCCTACTAACATTTTCAGATCCCTAAGAAGTGTCCAAATCGATGGTTAAAAAATAGTTCCAAGAAAGCCTGGGAATCTGTGGTCCTGATTATTTGGGGTTCTCAGGTTTAGGTGCTAAGGAAACATTGTAACGCACCACAGAGGAGAGTGTCTATGAATGTGACCAGTGGAATAAGGATGGCATAAGGAAACATTGTAACACAGCACAGAGGACAGTGTCTGTGAATGAGAATGTGGAATGACTACTTTACTCAAGAATCAGACGGATGGGAAAGCAAACAGTGAGGAGGGAGGCGCCAGCTGGGGCAGAGCACCTGCGGAGGTCAGGTGCTGTCTGCCTCTGTCCTCAGGGAAAAGTCAAGTGAAGCTGAACACTTCAGACACAGACAATGTTAGTCTTACAGTGGAAAAAAAAATCAACTGCTCTACTCTGACCTTAGAGGGGAGGGTTATACAGGCATCGAGCCCCTCCTGGCCATCTCAAAAATCAACTGCTTTACTCTGACCTTAGAGGGGAGGGTTATACAGGCATCGAGCCCCTCCTGGCCATTTCAAACCATCTGGAAGGGCAGCTGAGCACGAGACAATTAGTTCCATGCAGCAGGCAATTTCTAGATTGGGATGTTGGGCAAATGCATGTATGGCTTCAGGGAGAGACTTAGTGGCTGGGGAGGGAGGAGCAGGTAGAAGGGAAAACCTGTGTGGTGAGGGGGCACACAGGGAGTGTCTACATGGGCAGAAGGAAGGGACAATTATCACAGATCAGCTCCTTGTCTCTTTTGTTTGAGAAGATGACTAACTCATGACTTAAGAGAATTTACGTCCAGGCTCATTGTGTTCCGATCAAGTCAAGGCTGGAAGGCAGGAGAATTTGCTCCGTGACTAAAGGAATCCAAAAGCAATCTTCATGTATCATACCTTTCTAGAACTTGGGGGTGATCTCATTATTTGTAAAGCCCTGCCCTACCCACTCTGCAAGCTCACCATCAGGACCCAACCCAGCCCATCTGCACCATATATAAGCTGCTGCCCAGAGCTCAACACACTCAACTCTTCAGCTCTGCCCTGCTGTTTCTCTACTTCCCAGCCTTCTCATCTCACTGAACCATGTCTACCAAAACCACCATCAAGAGTCAAACCAGCCACCGTGGCTACAGTGCCAGCTCAGCCAGAGTGCCTGGGCTCAACCGCTCTGGCTTCACCAGTGTGTCCGTGTGCCGTTCCCGGGGTAGCGGTGGCTCCGGTGCAGTGTGTGGAGGAGCTGGCTTTGGCAGCAGGAGCCTCTATGGTGTAGGAAGCTCCAAGAGGATCTCCATCGGAGGGGGCAGCTGTGGCATTGG
>NC_034606.1:66216054-66230166 GCF_900095145.1 Mus pahari | reverse complement strand
CTGAACCTGCAAATCGACCCCACCATCCAGCGGGTCAGGACTGAGGAGAGGGAGCAGATCAAGACCCTCAACAACAAGTTTGCCTCCTTCATCGACAAGGTGAGACATGGTCCTTCCTAGAGCAGCCTGTGAGTCTGCAGGGAATGCTGAACAGAGGTGGAGGGNAGAGGCTTTTGCCTTTGTTTCAAGCTCATTCTCTCTCCAGATTGTGTGCACCTCTTCCGTTAGACTGGCATCTGGAAGTCAGGGTCAGAGTTCCTCTCCTCCAGAGGTTGCACTATAAGGGTGTCTGATCCCAGTGGACTGAGATAACTGAAAGACTCAGAAAACAGACTGGTAGGGAAATGGAAGAGTGTAACTATGTATAGTGCAGTTGGGGGACATGCCAGCCTCACAAANTTGCAGCATACTTCATCAAGCCACGGCTAACCTGGCAGTGCCCTGCATGAGTACTCTGCCCTCCTTAGAGAGGTGGCATTGGGTGCTTCAGTCTGGACTGTTTCCCTCTCAGACACAGAACCAGGTTCTACCTACACTGAATGAGTTCAGTCAGACAGCCTGAGAAGGCACCCACACTAGTGAAGGGGTCATAGAAGGGTGAAACTCAAACGTTTCCTCCTCACACTCGGCCCCTCCAGGTGCGGTTCCTGGAGCAGCAGAACAAGGTCCTGGACACCAAGTGGGCCCTGCTGCAGGAGCAGGGCACCAAGACCGTGAGGCAGAACCTGGAGCCTATGTTTGAGCAGTACATCAGTAACCTCCGCAGACAGCTGGACTGCATCATTGGAGAGAGGGGTCGCCTGGACTCTGAGCTGAGGAACATGCAGGACACAGTGGAGGACTACAAGAGCAAGTGAGTTACAAAGAAGGAAGAATCCAGTCTCAAGACTTTATAAAAATGGAATCTCAAATCTAGACAGGGGCTCCATGATTTAAGAAAGTTTGGTCACAGAGATAAAAATGAGAACTAATGGTCAAAGAGCAAAAGCCTAGGACCAGGAGGGCCTAGGGTTATAGGACATTAAGGAATAGAAAAGGAATGAATTAGTTAATAAAAAAGTCACCTTTTAGGCATGTTTGGATATGTTATATTCAGAGAATATGGGGGCAGAGTCACAGGCTGCCATTGATGGCTTCACCTAATTAGCCCCAATGTTGTATGCCTTTCCTCTCACAGATATGAAGATGAAATCAACAGGCGTACAAAAGCAGAGAATGAATTTGTGATGCTGAAGAAGGTGAGCTGACTAATCATGAAGATGGGTTCCTCAACTGAGAGAGAGAAATGTCATTGCCTTACTGTTCCATTCCAGAGAAATGGTGGCGATGGAGACAGAGGTGAATGGTCTGGGCTAGAGAGTTAATCTGACTTCCTGTTGTTCATGGTGTTCTCAGGATGTAGATGCTGCCTACATGAACAAGGTTGAACTGCAAGCCAAGGCAGACAGTCTGACAGATGAGATCAACTTCCTGAGAGTTATTTATGAGGCAGTAAGTCCCCAAATTCTCCCCTTCTCTCTCTTTCTCCTTCCTATTCCCTTTATATCCTTCTGTGCAAAGTGCTGGGAGCCTCTGTGATCCAACACAGACAGAGATGACCATGGCAATTTCTGTTCTGCAGGAACTGTCTCAGATGCAAACTCAGATCTCAGACACATCTGTGGTCCTATCCATGGACAACAACCGCTGCCTGGACCTGGACAGCATCATTGCCGAGGTCAAGGCCCAGTATGAGGACATTGCTCAGAGAAGTCGGGCTGAAGCTGAGTCCTGGTACCAGACTAAAGTGAGTATTGGGGTGGTCGCTAATGTGGATGCATGGGACCCACCCTCAAGTCCATAAGTCATCAGTCCAAGACTTGAGTATTGGAGATCCACTAAAGAGAAACTAGCGTGTTCTCTTTGGAAATGTACCTTATTCTTGGGTTATAGAATAATGATTTATTCTAAGAGCAAAAGAACCCAGAGGTAGATGCAAAGTTGCTGTAAACAGGATCCATGCTCTTTGCTTGAGCTGTACTCTGAACACTGGTCCTCATGAGACACTACAGAATATTTTCACTTCTTGAGGGAACTATGGAGTCTGTGGTCTCCTAAATCATGTCTTGCGGAAAAGCCAACACATCCATGGCAGTGTGTGCCACTTAGAGGTGGATTTGCTTCTGCATGTAACAACTTGTATAAATGTTCTCTCTTTGATTGGTCTTCAGTATGAGGAGCTTCAGGTCACAGCTGGCAGACATGGGGACGACCTGCGCAACACCAAGCAGGAGATCGCTGAGATCAACCGCATGATCCAGAGGCTGAGATCTGAGATCGACCACGTTAAGAAGCAGGTGGGGTAGACAGAGAAATGCATGGGTTGCTGGTCATTGTTTCCTGTCCTCTAACTCTTGCTCAGGCCTGGGGCTCAGCCTCTGCAGAGATGCACACTCCAAGATTGTTTTTGTTGTTCTCTCTTCCCAGTGTGCCAACCTGCAAGCTGCTATTGCTGATGCTGAGCAACGTGGGGAGATGGCCCTGAAGGATGCCAGGGGCAAGCTGGAAGGGTTGGAAGATGCCCTGCAGAAGGCCAAACAGGACATGGCCAGGCTGCTGAAGGAGTACCAGGAGCTCATGAATGTCAAGCTGGCCCTGGATGTGGAAATCGCCACCTACAGGAAGCTGCTGGAAGGAGAGGAGTGCAGGTGGGTAACTACATCCTCCAACCCCTGAGGACAGCTCCATGATGCTAGCACAAGATGAGGGAGCAGTGACTGTAGCCACAATGGTCTCTTTAAGAAACTCTTTACTGTGCTGGAGAGATGGCTCAGTGTTTAAGAGCACTAACTATTCTTCCAGAGTTACTGAGTTCAATTCCCAGCAACCACCTGGTGACTCACAACCATGTCATTTGGGATCCAGTGCCCCCTTCTGGTGTTTTTGAAAACAGCTACAGTGTACTCAAATATATAGCCTGCATAAAGAAATATTTAAAAACAAACAAACAAAACAAACAAACAAAAAACCCCAAACAAAACTCCAGTGGGTTCTCTCTGAACCTTCACCAAATTGAGGCTTCCCATTCGGACTGAGGTGAAGGCTGAGTAGTTCTCACCTGTTGATTTTCTCTCCTAGGTTGAATGGTGAAGGTGTCGGACCAGTGAACATCTGTAAGTACTCTGCTTGGCAAACTCCCCTTCTCCTTACCTTGTGACTTGATTATCTGGTCACAGTGGGCTTACCATGTCTGCGGTGTCCTTTTCCTCCTTCACAGCTGTGGTGCAGTCCACCGTGTCCAGCGGCTATGGCAGTGCAGGTGGTGCCAGCAGCAGCTTAGGCCTGGGTGGAGGCAGCAGCTATTCCTACGGCAGTAGCCATGGTCTTGGAGGTGGCTTCAGTGCTGGCAGTGGCAGAGTCATCGGAGGTGGCCTCAGCTCTTCTGGTGGCAGCCTTTCCACCATCAAATACACCACTACCTCCTCCAGCAAGAAGAGCTACAGGCAGTGAATTCCCTGTCACCAAGAGCTTGTCCCTGGTCCCAGATGTCACGGCTGCAGAACCCTGTGCTCAGAGCCCCGTGTTCAGGGGCTTCTCCTCCCTGGACCCCACCTCTGCTCTCTTGTTAGGGCTGAGGAGGCTGTGTCCTTTTGCTCATACTTCTGTCCCCATGCGTCCCCACTACTCATCTCTTTATAGTCACCCTCTGAGCTCACATCACAATTCACTCATATTTGGTGCTTCATGTTGTATCTGGTTTCCAGGCTCCTGCCTCCCTACCTCTGTCTCTGAGGCTGCCTTTGACAGGGTGTCTCTGTCACCTTCATTTTTGAAATCCTTGTCTGGGTCCTACTCCAGAAACGAGCAGCTCCCTATGAGTTTCTCATGGCCTGAGAAACCCCCTCTTTCAAGATCATAAACCTCCCTGTCAGTAACTGTGACTGCCCAGTCACTGGCCCAGTGATGTAGAGCTTGTGCTCATGTGACACCTTTGCTTATCTTGATGTTCTTTGCTTCCTTGTAATTTCTAAATAAAGCAGGTTTATAAATAATACATTTTTCCGTGTGCATTTTTTGTTGCAATTTTTTTATATGGAAATTCTGTGGCCTTGCTAGACAAGGTATCATTACAGTTCCCTCGTCAGATGTGCATGTCTTCATCTGTTAGTATACTGTAGTTTAAATTTAAGTTCACATTTTCAATTAATTTCAATAACTTTTTAAATAAAATAGAGCTCCATCACTTCCCCCCCTTCATATTTCACCATCTAGACCTGGCCAGATGTCTTCACTCCATTCTTACCTGTTCCTCCATTCTCAAATTGAGAGTCTTTTGAGGAAGCCTATATTTCCTTCATTTTATTATAAATAATTTTAATGTATTCATTTCCCTTGTGTTTACTTCCCTTTCTTTAAAGATAATCAACAGATGTCAGCCCAGCGTTCCTTCCCACAGGACTTGCCATCCTGCCAGTGAGAACATGATCTGCAGCTATGAAAACTCACTCCTAACAGCCCTTATTAGGAATTAATGGAGGGGGGAGGCGCTGATGTGATTGCCAGGGGATCACAGTACTCAGCAGGAGCATTTGGGCGGAGAAGCATATTTTTGGACAGGTATAGCCAGAGTCCTTTTTTACAAGATAATAAGGTATTTGATTTAGAATTACAGTTGTCTTCATGACCAAGAAACTTGCTTGACAAGCAGCCACAATAGTGTGAACATTTCCTCCTTCTGACCTGAAATTGCATTTCTGTAAAAGTGCCCTAGTGGGACAACAGAAACACAAGAAGATGTTCAGTCACCACCGTGCATCCCACCTATCACGTCTGCAAATGGGAAGCACTGGAGAAGTTCAAGCGGGTCAAAATAAGGAACTCAAGACGCATTCAAAACTGGAAATTCTCATTTTGCGCATTGTAATGGCTTCAGGAGACCACAGTCGCCCTCCTAGTGCCTTTAGCCCTCCATCACGGATATTCACAGAGTTTTGGTTTGCGGGTGGCTGACCAGGTATGTTAGTTTCACTCCTGGTTTAACTTACGAGTGAGCAGGGCAACCTCAGCTCCAGTGTGAGGTCAATCATTTGATTCCTTCCTGGGACTTCTTCAGCCCCATTGTCACCTCAAATAACACCCAGCATCATGACCCACAAGGACACGGAGCAGGAGATGTTTTCATTGGTTTTGTTGCTGTTTCTGGATCCTTCTGCATAACTTTCTGTTGGTGGCCACATTTTGTTGCTGTTTCTGGATCCTTCTGCATCACTTTCTGTTGGCTCCCCAGACAACACTGGATGCTTGCCATTCTGGTTTCTCTCCACTCTCTGCCCAGAACTCCCCAATAGGAAGAAAAATAAAGATTTATTTCTGAAATCTAACTCTTTTCATGACACATGTGCACATATATGACACCAGAAAAGACAGTTACTGATAGGGAAAATAGTATAGAGAAAATACACAATAGGGTCATTTATAAAGTGATTTAAATAAAATTCAAATCATGTAGTATGTGTCCATTATAAATGTAATAAATGAATACCACAAAAGGGGCCGTAGGTGTAGTTCAGTTGCATAAACATTAGGTACACAAGGTAGACAGGTATGGTGGTTCACCTGGTATTCTTGCCTTCTGGAAGTAGAGACAAATCTATGTGGGGCAGTATGCCAAGAGAAACGAGTCTAACTGGTGAGAGCTCTGGTCATGTGCACAATGGCCCTGTTATGTCCTTATGTCCAGCAAATATATTTCTCTCTCTCTCTCTCTCTCTCTCTCTCTCTCTCTCTCTCTCTCTCTTGTTTTTGAGATGGGGTTTCTGTTTATAGACCTGGCTGCCCTGGAACTCACTCTGTAGAATAGGCTGGCCTTAAACTCAGAAATCCACCTGCTTCTGCCTCCCAAATGCTGGGACTAAAGGCATGTGCCACCACTGGCTGGCTTCTGATGCTAACATTCACAAATTTTGGCTACTACAATCTTCTCTCTGTTCTGCCATGATTCCTGAGCCTTGTGGGTGTGGAGGGAGTGTGTATAGATGTTCATTTAGAGCTCAACATTTCACAGTCCCTTACTCTCTACAAGATGCCAGCTGGGGGTGTCTGTGTTAATCATTATCTACTATAGAACAAGATTCTCTGATTAGGCTTAAGATATGAATTAATCTTAAAGATAAGAGCTTAATGAACAGCTTATTACTATGTCCATATCAGAATAATAGTATCAGTTTCTCCTCTAGGGCTTAAGATTGAGGCAGTCACCTGTGTTGGGCTATTTAAGTATGAGGAAATGGGTTCTGTCCTTGAAGTGAGTCTTAAATGCAATCAGAGGTGGAAATGCCTAAGTAACAAGTGAAGTCAGACCTGCCAGAATTTCACCTGATTTCTCAACAGAGACTCTAAAAGCCAGAATGGCTTGGGAAGATGTCCTGTAGACTCTAAGAGACCACAGATGTCATACCCAGCAAAACTTTCAAGTATCATAGATGGAGAAAACAAGATATTCCAGGACAAAATCAAATTTAGACAATATGTTTCCAATAATCCAGTCCTACAGAGGATACTAGAAGGAAATTCAAATACAAAGAGGGTAACTACATCCAAGAAAACAAGAGAAATCAATCATTTCACGGCAGCAACACAAAAGGAAGAGAATCACACTACTACTACTACTACTATTACCACCACCACCATGAAAATAACAGGAATTAATAATCATTGGCTATTAATACATCTCAACATCAATGGACTCAATTCCCCAATGAAAAGACACAGGCTAATAGAGTAGATGCATAAACAGGATGCCTCATTCTGCCGGAAACAAGAAATACACTTCAGCAAAAAAGTCTGGAAAAAGGTTTCCCAAGCAAATGGATCCAAGAAATGAGCTTGAGTATGAAGTGGAAACTTAAGGGTTCTTTGGAAAGTCAGTTGTGTTGGATGGTATTTTGCTTGGGAAAACACATGAAGGAGTGTTTTCATGTACTGGATACAAGTGAAAGGATGCTTTGCTAAAGCAGACACATGAAGGAACGTGCCACTGATGCAGACACAAGTGAAATGATGTCCTACTAAAACAAGCACATGAAAGGACACGTGATGAAGGATTCTTTGCTAATGACACACATATATATTGGTCTACCTTACATTGTGTAGTTGAGCTCCATTTGTCAGGACTTCATAGAGAGAAATGTACCAAAAAACTTCTGGTGGTGCATTCTATGGACTTGCTTCCGTGGACTTGGGCTGATTGGCAGAATGATGTCAGCTGAGACAGACTCATGTGCTGAAGCAAGACCTGTGGAGAACGTGTGATGTTTAGAGAGAGTATAAATACAACTTGATGGACAGTGACAGAGGCTGGTCTAGGCTTGCTTATAGAGCAAGCTATACAATGCTTGTTGGTCTTGTTTCTTGGCTGATCTTCACTTCACTGAGAGAGGCATGACTGAGAACTTCTCCTGGTGTTCCTGTTGGTCCCTCCTGTTAACTTGTGCCAAGGCTGAGGCCTGGCTGGCTCTGTTAGGCAGAAGCACTGCTGCTGAATCAGTTGCTATCCTGACTCAGTTGCTATACTGGTATATCCGAGAAGTGTTTATAAGTAGATCAAGCTGCCGCTGCTGACCTGAGAACCCAACTGCTGATTTCCTGACAACACAGAAGGAAGTTGCTCAAAAAAAATTTTTTTTCTAAACAGATCTACTTCTCTGGCACCCTTTCTTTTCCACTACCTCTGGTTGAAGGCTAGGAGGGAAGTTAAAGCATTTAAAAACCATCATTAAAAATAGACACTGAAAAAATTAAAGTTATAGGAGTAGTCGTTCTAATAACTAGTAAAATAGACTTTCAACCAAAAGTAAGCATAAGAGATGAGGAAGGACACTTTATATTCATCAGAGGAAAAAATCCACCAAGATGACTTGTCAACTCTGGATGTATATCCCCCCAAATACAAGAGCAACCACATCTGCAAAGGAAACATGGCTATAGCTTAAACTACACAGCAGACTCCACAGATTAATTGTGGGAGAGTTCAACACCCTTCCCTAACCAATGGACAAGTTATCAGAAAAAAAATCTAAAATGAGAAATAATGAAACTAACAGACTCTATGAATCAAATGGACCTAAAGACATCTACAGAACATTTCACCTAAAGACAAAAGAATATACATTCTTCTCAGTACCTCATGGAACATTCTCCATAACAGACTGTATCACTGGGCATAAAGCAAGCCTAAACAGATGCAAGATGATTGACATAAACCCTTGCATCTTATCAGATTACTGTGGATTACACCTGGACTTCAATAACAATAGAAACAATAGAAAGCCTACAACTCAGGGAAACTGAACAACTCTCTACTCTGTGTCCGCTGGGTCAAAGAAGAAATAAAGGAAGATATAACGACTTTCAAGAAGAATTCAGTGATAAAAGAGGCACAACATACCCAAACTTATGGGATACAATGAAAGCAGTGCTGAGGAAATTTTATAGCGTTAAGTGCCTTCATAAGGGAATTGGAGAGATCTCATACTAGCAACTTAATAGCACACATGACAGCTCTAGAACAAAAAGAAGCAAACACACCCAAGAGGAATAGACAGCAGGAAACAATCAAATTCAGGTCAGAAGTCAATAAATTATCAACAAAGAGAACAATAAAAAGAATCAACAAAACCAAGAGCTGGTTCTTTGAGAAAATCAACAAGATAGACAAACCTTTAATCAAAGTAACTAAAAGGCAGAGAGAAAATATCCAGATTAACAAAATCACAAATGAAAAGAGAGACATAACAACAGACAGCAGGGAAATCCAAAGAATCATCAGGTCTTACTTCAAAAGTCTTACTCTACAAAATTGGAAAATATAAATGAAATGTCAATTTTCTGGATAGACTCCACTTACCAAAGTTAAATCAAGATCAGGTAAGCAATCTAAATAGTCCTATAACCCTCAAGGAATAGAATTACTTACTAAAAGTCTCCAAAACAAAAACAAAACAAAAACCAATAAATCAAACAAAAAAACAGGGCTGGATGGTTTTAGCACAGAATTCTACCAGACTTTCAAAGAAGAGATAATACCAATACTCCTCAAATTATTCCACAAAATAGAAACAGAAGGAACATTGCCAAACTCATCCTATGAGGCCATTGTCACCTTGATACCTAAGCCACACAATCACTCAACAAAGAGAATTTCAGAGCAATTGCCCTTAGGAACATCGATGCAAAAAAAAAAAAAACAAAAAAACTCAATAAAATAATTGCAAATTGAATCAAAGAACACATCAAAAACATCATCCACCATGGACAAGTAGGCTTTATCCCAGGGATACAAAGGTGGTTCAATATACAAAAATCCATCAAAATAACCTTCCACATAAACAAATTTAACTTAAAGGTTTAATTATCATCTTGTTAAATGCTGGAAAAGCTTTTAACAAAAATCCAATACCCTTTCATGTTTTGGAGAGATCAGGGGTACACGGCACATATCTAAACACAATGGGGGCAATGTACCACACGCCAACAGCCAATATCAAATTAAATGGAAAGAAACTTACAGCATTTCCACTAAAATCAGGGACAAGACAGGCCTGTCTACTCTCTTTGTATCTCTTTAATATAGTACTCCAAGTTCTAGCCAGAGCAATAGGACAACCAACAGAGATCAAGCCGACACAAACTGGAAAGGAAGAAGTCATAGTATCACTATTCACAGATGATATGATAGTATACATAAGTGACCCCCAAAATACTACCAGAGAACTCCTACAGCTGATAAACACCTTCAGCAAAGTGGCTAAAAACAAAAAATTAACTAAAATTAACTAAAATTAACTAAAAACAAATAGAATCAGTTGCCCTCCTTTATACAAACAATAAGCAGGCTAAGAAAAAAAATCAGGAAAACATCACCCTTCACAACAGCTACAAATACTACAAAATATCTTGGTATAGCTCTAACAAGCAAGTGAAAGACCTCTGTGATAAGAATGTCCAGTCTCTGAAGAAAGAAATTGAAGAAGATATTGGGAAGATCTCCCATGCTCATAGATCAGTAGGCTTAACATAATAAAAATGGATACCTTACCAAAAGCGTTTTTCAGATTCACTGCACTTACCATCAAAATCCCAACAGCTCTCAGATTCACATGGAAATACAAACAAACAAACAAACAAAAAACAAACCCAGGATAGCTAAAACAATCCTATACAGTAAATAAGCTTCTGCAGGCACCCCCATGCCTGCCTTCAAGTTGTACTACAGAGGAATAATAATAAAAAGTCTAGGGTATTGGTATAGAAACAGGGAGGTTGATTGATAGAAATGAATCAAAGACCCAGAAATGAACCCACACACTTATGGATATTTGATTTTTGCCAAAGAAGCCAAAACCATGCAATGGAAAAAAGAACGCATCTTCAGCAAATGGTGCTGGTGGATTTCTGCATATAGAAGAAAGCAAATAGATCCATATTTACCACCTTGCACACAACTCAAGTCCAAGTGGATCAAAGATCTCAATGTAAAACCAGATACACTAAGTCTAATAGAAGAGAAAGTGGGGAATAGCTTTGAACACATTGATGCAGGAGACAACTTCCTGAAAAAGGAACAAAACACTAATAGCTAAGGCGCTAACACCAACAATTAGTAAATGGGACCTCAGAAAATAAATGGCTTCTCTAAGACAAAGGACACTGGACAATGTGGCAGGCTACAGACTGGGAAAAGATATTCACCAGCCTACCTTCAAAAGAGGGCTAATATCTAAATACATAAATAACTCAAAAGTTAGATACAAACAAACCAAATGACCCATTAAAAACATCAGGTGCAGAGCTAAACAGAGAATGCTCAACAGAGGAATCTCTGATGGCTGAGATGATGCACCTAAAGAAATGTTCAACATCCTTAGTCATCAAGGAAACAATTAAAACAACTCTGAGGTTCCACCTTATATCCGTCAGAATGACTAAGATTAAAAAAGAAAACTCAAGTGAAAACACATGCTGGTGAAGATGTGATGCAAGGGAAACTCTTTTCCATCGCTGGTGGGAGTACAAACTTGTACAACAAGTCTAGGAATTAATGTGGCTGTTTCTCAGAAAACTGGAAATAGTACTACCTCAAGAACCAGCTATAATACTCCTGGGAATATAGCCAAAAGATGCCCCACTATACTACAAGGATATTTGCTCAACTCTGTTCATAGCAGCTTTATTTGTTTTGTTTGTTTGTTTGTTTTTTTGAGACAGGGTTTCTCTGTATAACCCTGACTGTCCTGGAACTCGCTCTGTAGACCAGGCTGGCCTCGAACTCAGAAATCCGCCTGCCTCTGCCTCCTGAGTGCTGGGATTAAAGGCGTGTGCCACCACGTCCGGCTTCATAGCAGCTTTAGAACTTGAAAACAACATAGGTGTTTCTCAACCAAAGAATGGATAAAGAAAATATGGTTCATTTACACGATGAAGTACTACTCAGCTATTAAAAGCAAGGCCATCATGAACTTTGCAGACAAATGGATGGAACTAAAAAATATTCTGAGTGAGATAACCCAGACCCAGAAAGACGTACATGATATGCACATTCACTGATGAGTGGATATTAGTTGTAAAGTACAGGATAATCGTGCTTCAATCCATAGACCAAAGAAGCTAAGTAACTAGGAGGGCCCAAGGGAAGATTCTTGAATCTCACTCAGAAGGGGAATTTAAATAGTCATCACAGGTGAATGGAGGGGCAGGGAACTGAGTGGGAGAGGGGATTGGAGAGGGAAAGGGGGACCAGATTAGGAAGAGTAGGGGATAGAGGGATGGAAATGGGAGGCAAGCAGGAGTGGAGGTGGTGCATAGAGGGCACATCTCCAGGATAAGCCAGAGATCTGGGATTGGGGAGGTTCTAGGGAGTCTATGAGGGTGAGCTCAGCTGAGACTCATAGCAATGAGGGATATGCAGCCTGAAGTGGCCACCTCATATAGTCAGGCAGGATTCCCAGTGGAGGGACCATCCACAAAAGCCTCAACCCAAAATTTGTCCTTTCTACATGAAGTGTACAGACAAAGATGGAGCAGAGACTGACGAAATGGCTGATCAGTGACTGGCCCAACTTGAGACCTATCCCAAGGGCAAGAACCAATCACTCCTGTGATAGAAACGTTAAGATGTTGAAGACACAAAGTGAAGGAGATATCAGAAGATGGAAAGCTCTCCCATGCTAGTGAGTTGGTAGGATTAACACCATCAAAATGGCTGCCCTGCCCAAAAGAATGTACCGATTCAGTGCAAGCCTTGTCAAAATTCCAACACAGTTCTTCACAGATTTTGAGAGGAAAACATTTAGCTTTGCATGGAGACTCAAAAAACCCAGGATAGCTATAAGAACTGCTGGCAGTTTCACCATACCTAACAGGCTTGAGTATATGTTAAGATTCATGATGTAAGGAATGTCAGTTTACAGAAGACATGATAGACACAGTGACCACCAAAAGCAGAAAGAAGGGGCAATCAAGTGGAAAATCGGCAGCTGAAGCATTAAGGAAGGTTGATATGGATTCCTTAACACAGGAGTTACTAGCAGAGGGTCCAGAGAGATGGCTCAGTGGTAAAGAGCATTGTCTGCTCTTCCAGAGGTCCTGGGTTCATTTCCCACTTCCCACATGATGGCTCAGAGCTCACAACCTTTGGCTACCTCCAACTCTATAGGATCTGACTCAGTTCTAACATCCGAGGGAACCAGGTGCACATACATGTTTTACATTATTCATCCAGCCAAAAGACTCATACACATTTTTATCATAATAAGAGAAAAAATTATAGAAGAATTAAAACTATGTTGAATTATTCAAGATACAGAACTTAAATAAAACAAGAATGAAATGTATTTTCAAATTTGAACAATCAAAAATTTAAAGTCAATAGTGCTAACTAGGTTATAGAAAAATCAGTTATTTCTGTTGTTACATTTATTTGTTTTTATTTTATGCATAGGAGTATTTTCATGAAGGTAAGTACATGTACCACAGCTGTCTTTGTTGCCCTCAAAGGTCAGGAAGCAGACATGGGATTCCCTGGAACTGGAGTTATGGATTTTTACAACCTATAATGTGGGTGCTGGGAACTAAACCCAGGTTTCCTGCAAGAGCAACAAGTGTTCTGCAGCAGTGAACCAACTTTACAGACCCTTCAACAATATTTTTAAAGGTAACTGAATATATATTTTAGGACATAGGGTCATTTTTTACACATATAAAAACAGCCTAACTTTAGATGTAATATTGAATTATATACTGAAGGAATTACATGTTTTCTGAGATCTGCTTTCAAACATTGTTAGGTTAGTGAGTGAATTGAATGGAAGCATGAAAGCAAAAGGCTTGCTGTGAACTGTTTGTCTTAAAACACGGGTGTGGGACAAATGTGTGGCTGACTTTTCCTTCTCTTGGAAATGGTATTTAAAGGAAACCAGGTTATATTTCATATTCCTAACAACTGAAGGTCAGGTATGGTCTTTCTGCTGGCATAGAACAACAGAAGGTCTGCAGAGTCTCTATGGGAGAGAAGAGAAGGCTGGCTTGGAGCCGAGCTTTCAGCACATTCAGCAGGACATGCAAAACCTTTGTAGAGCTGGTGACTAACTCTTGAGATACTATGAGTGAAGAACTGATTTACTGATCAAGTCAAAACTGGAGGCAGGAGCGTTTTCCCTGACTAAAGGAAGTCAAAACTGCAACCTGAATATTTCATAACATTTTCAAGTAATCTAGGTGTGACCTCACTGTCTGTAAAGCCCTGCCCTACCGACTCAGTAACCTCACCTTCAGGACCCAGCCCAGCCTATCTGTAACCATATATAAGCCACAGCCCAGAGCTCCACACACTCATCTGTTCAGCTCTTCCCTGCCTCTCTCCACTTCTCATCTGCTGTTCCTCATCTCACGGAACCATGTCTACCAAAACCACCATCAAGAGTCAAACCAGCCACCGTGGCTACAGTGCCAGCTCAGCCAGAGTGCCTGGGCTCAACCGCTCTGGCTTCACCAGTGTGTCTGTGTGCCGCTCCCGGGTTAGCGGTGGCTCCAGTGCAGTGTGTGGAGGAGCTGGCTTTGGCAGCAGGAGCCTCTATG
>NC_034606.1:66135343-66142869 GCF_900095145.1 Mus pahari | reverse complement strand
AGTTCAAGGAAACTCAGTCTCCTGAAATGGTGGCATTTTGTATAACGAATGCTCCACTGTCCTTGCTTTATTTGGAAAACAGATCCATGTTCTTTCCCTTAATACATAGCCACATTAGTTCCAAGGCAGTCAGTCCTTGAGCTAACCCTGGGTCTAGGCAGCTAAGTCATTGCCCTAAACAGGAATTTACCATTCTCTAGGAAGAAGGAAGTTTGATCTAAAGAGGAACCAGGGTAGATACTTAGAACCATAGGTAGCTGAGTTACACCCATACACAAGCATTACAATGGCCTAGGAGGAAGGTGGAACTATGGCAAGGGCATGAAGACCTTCCCCCCCCCCCCCGCTACTGACTTTAAGCTGACTTTAGGTGGAGCTGTTTTTGATTCCCAGCTGTTAACATTGAATGTTATCCCAGTTGGTTCCTGCCAGCCCTCCCAGGTTTGCATTCTATTTTCTTCTGTATAGTCTGATGCTCAATTTGACAATTCACATTCAGATACCACACTCCCTTGTGTCGGTGTCTGTTTGTCACCCCACATTCACCGAATCCTCGCTCGCCTGCAACCAGAGACCTGTTCCACTCAGATCAGGAACCCAAGAAAAGTCCATCTGCGGCAGGGAACCTAACTCTGTCCAGTAACCCCGGGAGCTTAACTTCATCCCTGTGTCGGGAACCTCCTCCTAGAGCTAGATTACTACTGTTTACCATGGAACTCACCTGTAGTTCTTGCTTCTTGATGTAGCTGCTCTTTTCAGAGTTCCCCATACGGGCCACCAGAGGCCATTTTCAGAGTTCACCATATGGGCCACCAGATGCCATGGACCCCAGCCTCATGCCAGCAGAGGTGGGGAAAAGATGACATGTACACCAAGGCAGGGTTCAAGCAGCTTCTGCAGTGCTTCAGCTTCAGCTTCCACTTTATTCTCCCCTTTATTCTGGGGGATTGCTCAATTTATTGACCTCCACCCTCTGCACTCATCTCTCCTCACTCTTCATCATCCAATCAGCATTCAGCACACTCTGTACATAAGCCATGCACACAGACAGGGTGCGCGTTGATAGGCCAGTGACTCGATATCATGCTGTATGACGCTATGCATCAGGCAGGCAGCACATGATCATTCAGGTATGCATGATCATTCAGGTGTGCATGATCATTTTCTTGGTAAAAAAGCAGGGATCACGGGGCTTGGCAATGAGCCATGGCGCCATCTTGGCTGCCGTGCGGCCACACCTGCTTCCCACACACTATATCAAGATAGATGCTGTTTTTGGTGTGGCCTTGTAACTATTTTTCAAGTCTTCTATTGATAGTATTTCCATATATGTTAATAAGGGAAATTGTTCTTTAATCCGTTTTCTATCTTGATTTTTTTTTTACTATTTTTTATTGAATATTTTCTTTATGTAAATTTCAAATGTTATCCCTTTTCCTACTTTGCCTCCAAAAATCCCCTATCCCTTCCTCCTCCCCCTGAACACCAACCCACCCACTCCAGATTCCTGGCACTGGCATTCCCCTATACTGGGACATAGAACATTCACAGGACAAAAGGCCTGTTCTCCCATTGATGACTGTCTAGACTATCCTCTGCTACATATGCAGCTAGAGCCATGAATCCTACCATGTGTTTTCTTTCATTGGTGGTTTTGTCCCATGGAGATCTGGGGGTACTGGTTAGTTCATATTGTTGTTCCTCCTTTGGTACTGCAAACCCCTTCAGATTCTTGGGTACTTTCTCTAGATCCTTCAATGAATTTATGAAATTCTTAGTCAAATGGATGGATCTGGAGGATATCATCCTAAGTGAGATAACCCATACACACATGATACGCACTCACTGACATGTGGATATTATCCCAGAAACTCAGAGTACCCAAGATACAATTTTCAAAACACATGAAACTCAAGAAGAAGGAAGACCAAAGTGTGGAAACTTCCATCCTTCATAGAAGGGTGAACAAATACCCATTGAAGGAGTTACAGAGACAAAGTTTGGAGCAGAGACTGAAGGAATGCCCATCTAGAGACTGCCCCACCTGGGGATCCATCTCTTTATTGGGTTTTTATGTGGTTGGGGTGTCAGGGTTATTGTAACCTACTACATGAATTAAGATGTGTTTCTTCTTTTGTATTTTGTAGAATAATTTTAGGAGTGTTGTTGATAAGTCTTCTGTGAATAACTAGTACAATTCTGCTGAAAAACCACCAGGGCCTTCTAGATTTTATTTGTGGAAACCTCGTGAAATAAGGGCACTTAAATGCTTTAACATCCCTTCTAGGCCACCACTCTCCAGAGGATGTTGAAAGGAAAGATTAATAGGGCAAAGGCAGATGTGGACCTGTTTAGAAATAGATCTTTCAGGGAATCCTCTCTGCATTGTCAGGATATCAGCAGTTCAGTTCATACAGATCAGCAGTGGTAGTTCGATCCCCTCACAAACACCATTCGTGATTCAGCAACTTTATTTCAATCCAGAAGAAACTGCAAGGCTCTGCCAATAGGCCTGAGTCAGTAGAAGCAGCAAGAAGCTGCTGGAACACCACCAGAAGATCTTTGATGCATTTCTCTCTATGAAGTCCTGACAAAAGATAATCAACAAAAAAACAACAAGGGGAATCAATACCACACAGCTGCATCAACTGCCTGTTGGGTTACATTTATAACCTTCCCTAACATCGTGTGTTCTTCAAAAAGCCACTCTAGCCAAATATTACATGTCCCTATTCCATGCAGCTTACAGAAAAAAAAACACAGCTCTTCTCAGCAAAACATCTTACCAAATGTCTGCTTCAGCAAAATCATCCTCTCATAAAACAGTTTCCAATCTTCACCTGACACAACTGAGTCTTCAAGGAAACCAGAAAATTTCATTTTATGAGCCTCTTTGTATATATGTATAAGTGTATTCCTATATAAATACATGTGTGAATATGTGCATAGTTGTATGCATGTTCACACATACATATGTGTATACATGTATGTACATATAGTATATAATATATTGTAATGCTAAATACGGGGCACAAAGCCTGTTGGCTCGCAGGGATAAGAGAGTCTGCACACATATCAAGTGATGCTATGTGACATTGCTCATTAATTTGAAAGTATTGATTAAATAAATATGCCAACAGCCTATAGCTGGGCACAGAAGATGTAAGGTTTTCATTTCCTGGGCTTGGGGGTCTGAGGAGGACCTCAAGTGAGAAGAGAATGGTGAAGAGATTATAAGATTGTATGGGATCTGTTAGGCATGAAATCATGGTAGGGGGACTGGCCAGTCAGCATTAAGATCCACCCAGATGGAACATGGCAAGTTATGACCTTAGGTTATTGGTTTGGAAGCAGATTTTAATAGCTTAGAGGGAAGATATCTGAACAGCTATAGTGTATTAAAGGCCTATTGTGAATATAAATCTCATATGTCTTTTATCTGGGAACTACATGATCAAAGGCTGGACAGAAACCCATGACTGAGATTAAGCATTTTCAATGACATATTGGTGAACCAACCTGTGACAAAACTTAATTGTAAAAAAAATTGATTTTAGATTCCTGGATAAAAAAACAAATCTGCACTGCCTGCTTAAGGCTATGGAGGCAAGGAGAATTGGTTCTGTAGCAATGTTGTTTTTTCCTCAAGCCTTGCAGGGTTCTTGCAAAGACTGGAAAGCATACTGGTGTTGCACAGGCATTCAAGGGGTAGGGGTGATTCCAGGAGTTAGGCCATGAGCTAAAACACAGGCATGTCCGCTTAATCTATCCAGTGCCAAAAGTCAGATCCAATGAGCTACAAACTAGCAGGCTAACACACTAGCCATGGCTTTGCTGGGTGTTTCTCTATGCTGCCAAATATGCAGCTTTGGCTGCTTGGTGTGGACTGCAGCCTAATTGCCCAGATTCTGAAAGCTACTGCTATGCATCAAAATAGGCCAAATCCTGCCTTTCAGCATACTGAGAGCAGGGCTGCATGTCTACAAAAGTCAAAAAATTACAAACATCGTCAATTATTTGAGCTCCCACAGGGAAACTCAAAGTGGTGACTGTTCAACCTTTCTGGCACATGGCACAAAGCCCAAGCCAAAAATCTCTCAGCAGATACATTTTGGCTTGGTATATGCTTATACAATAAATGTTACTAAAATTAAACAAACATCAATGCAGAGAGAAATATCAAATTAATTCATATAAAATAAAAGGAAATATAAGTTTGTTTATCCACATAGATTCTAAGCTTCACAGAAGGGAGACAGTAATTGGAATTTACAGTAATTAATAGGGTAATTTCAAGGGTGAATAGATAATAAAGAAATAAATCCACAACTCTGTTCTTAATACTTGGGAGACAAAGGCAGGGTCAGATATGTTTCTTGTTATTTCAAGGCCAGCCTCATCTACAGAGCAAATTCAAGTTGGCCAGGGCAACATAGAGAAACTATGCCTCATTTAATTAATTAATAAATAATAATAATAATAATAATAATAATTAATGATCTCTGCTTGGAGATGAGGAGGCTGGGTTTTGTTGCTCTTCTTCCTGTCCTCATGATTGCCATTGTTTATCTTCTGATTGTCACCCTTTGAGCTCACATCACAATTCATTCACATTTCTGCTTCAAGTTATATTCATTTTCCAGGCTCCTGACTCTCTAGCTCTATCTATGAAGTTCCCGTGAAAGTGTGTGTCTGTCCTCTTCATTCTGGAAATAATTTTCTGGGCCCTACTCAAGAAATGAGCACCTCCCGTTGAGTTTCCAATGGCCTGAGAGACCCCATCTTTCAATGCCATAAACCTCCCTTCCCTGTGATGTAGAGTCTGTGCCCATGTGATGTTGTCTCAGCTCTGCTTTCTGGAAATTGCTAAATAAATCAGGTTTATAACATAATGACCTTTTCCATGTGTATTATTTAAGAGAAAATTCATTGATGTAGAAAGTCTACAGCCTTATCCTGCAAGGTCTTTTTAGGGTATCATTACTGCTCCCTCCCCCCGCTATGTATATTTTTATTTGTTCTCATATTCTAATGTAAATTTAGGTTCATATTTCTATGGTATTTAATACCTTTTTCAATGAAGTAGAATTTCATCACTTTCCCACTTACACCCACCAGCTCCTCCCAGGTGCCCTCCCCTAAAACCTGCACCTGCTTCTCTATTCTCAAATTGATACTGTTTTGGGAAGCCTTTATTTCCTTCATTTTCATTAAACAATTTTTAATGTATCCATTTCCCTAATGTTTCTCTGCCTTTCTTTAGAAATTGTCAACAGATGTCAGTTCAGAGAAAGGGAGAGTCAGTTTGTTTTAAGAATGTGGCCCCTGATGTGTCAATCATGCTCCAATGGAAGGCCTGACACCTATGTGTACATGGAAAACACAAATGACAAAAAATTATATTTTGTTGGTGTGAGGCGAGAAAGATGAAGAGATGGCAGTTGGCTGAGGGTCGAGATCTGGTAGGAGGAGGATTTGGGGACAAATAGGATCAAAATACATTGTAAGCATGTATGAAATTCCCAATGAATTAATTTAAAACATTATTTCCCACAGTCTCTTTCTTAGCCTTTAGCTCATCAGTTCAGCTGAGCTGTCCCTGGAGCTAACAAGCTCCAGGGATCAGGGATCCTCCTGTCTTGACTAGACTCTAGGTTTATAAGCTTGCATTGCAGGACCTGGCTTATGAACAGATGCTGGGCATCAGACTGAATCCCTCAAAGCTGTGCAGAAAGCTCTTGAGTGACTGAACCATCTCCCCAGAACCTCTTCCCCACAGTGATTTATAAATCAAGATAACCTACAAGGGAAGGCATGGTGCCATAAAATAATCTAACTATTTTACAAATATATGAAAATATCTAAGGGGGAAGGAGAGCAAAGAGTAACCTGAGAGGCTTTACAGGAGAAGGGTCTTTGTGCAGGTGCTATCTTCTGCTTGATACTATTGATCCCATGGGGACACGGCTTAGGGATTCTGAACACACTGTCCATGTGTATTGGTCAGTATCCAACAGAGAAACATACTGATCTGTCTGAAGGAAGGGTGTGGAAAGCCACGCAACGCCATTACAAGATGGCACTGGCTACCACTGGCCACCGCCCGTGTATTTCGGGTAAACAACCAATGTGCGCAGGTACAAATGGGTTTCACACCAAGTCACAGCCCATCCCTGGCCATGTAAATTAAGGACTTTAAGCAGAACCAATCAGACATGGCCACGCCAGTCCTAGGCCTATAAAAGCAGCGCTAGTTCTAGGGCTCGGGGTCTTTCGCCACAGCAATCAAGAAGAATCCTGTTGTGTGGCATCTTCCTTGCTGGCGAGGCGGGCTTCCAAAGAAGGGGAAAGGAAGAGAGGGGTGGATTTGTTACTACATGCTCTGTTGGTGTAGTTTCAGAGGCTGACAAGTTGCAACATCTACACCTGCCAAGCTGGACACCAGGGCAGTCAATATTTACTTTGACTGGATAAAAGAATACCGGGCCAATGACAGTCAGGCGAAGGGAGTGCCCTCTGACTTGGCCTCTTTTTTCTGTTACTTCCTTCAACTAATTTAATAAAACCAATTCTCACAATTGAGGGCAGTTTTCTTGACTCTGTCATTACAGAGTTAATCTCAAACAAACACAAACACACACCCAAATATCTGGGCTTCTATATTCCACTCAAGTAGGCACACAAACTTAATCATTATAATGTAGATTGTGAAATGGAACTATTAAGCAAACGGGTGACAGATGTTCTGAGTGACATTTCTCACCACTTTCTGGATAATCAATGGAAGAGGCTGGAATGATCACTATGCTAACGATCTAGAGTCTAACATAGATGGTTGCTTATGGAACTCAATGGAGATGTGGATGTGGCTCAGTGGTAGAGTGCTTCCTTAGCACATAGGTGCCTCTAACTTCAATATCCAGCACCGTAAAAACAAATGAATAACATGTATCAATGGATACTGTATATATACATACATATATACATATATATGTGTGTATGTGTATATGTGTGTATATATGTAGAAATGTATATATATATATATATATGTGTGTGTGTGTATGTGTGTGTATATGTTTATATGTGTGTATATGTAGGTATATATGTGTGTAAATATGTATATATATATACATATATATATATATACACAAATAAGATATTCATTCATATATTCTTTCCCTTCTGCTACCTGATGGTCTAGAGACTGTGACATCTTAGTATCATCAAACTCATCTATTATCTAGGTCTTTGTTCTTAATGCCATGACCTGATGTCACAATTACACTGAGTTTCATATGCCAATACAAATGAACTGCAGAGTGTCCAGATTCTTGATCAACTATTACTCTAGGCATTTCTCTGAGGGTGTTTTAGGATGATGTCTACATTTGGAGAGTAAAGGCAATTGCTCCCACACTGTGAGTACCCTTCATTCAATCAATGGGAGACTAGGGTAGAATGGAAGCTGACCTGCTTGAGAGAGAGAGAGAGAGAGAGAGAGAGAGAGAGAGAGAGAGAGAGAGAGA